>NC_133617.1:516366899-516521899 GCF_048593235.1 Sminthopsis crassicaudata
AACTTCAGCTGGTACCATGACCACAGATTTCATCATTGCTCCCCCATTCTGGGAAGCAGAGGAATGGAGATTTATTCTGGTCACATGTGCCAAAGGACATGTATGAATAATGACTTTGGGTTGCTCCCTTAATCTTTGTGATGGGGCTACGTATCTAAGAGAGGTGATAACCAAGTAGAAGATAATTTCTTGTAATTGCAATGGTTCTTAGAAGAGAAGAGTATTACTGCCAGGAAGATTCATCAATCAAAGAGCTAAAACCCAAGCTGTGTCATGCCCTGGTTTGCTAAGAGACTTATACTTTCTGAGTATGGTGAGATTTGGCAAAGACTAGTCATTTAGTTCAGATCTAAAACGGCTGCAGATTTAAGCTGTCCCACAAGTCTTCAGGGAGTTTTAGAAGATTAGCCAATGACAGGAAAGTGTTGTTAATATAGTCCACTGCCTACATAGTGTTATTTTGAAGTTAACCACTAGGGGTCACTAAAGAGAGACTCACCACATAATCAATCCTAGATTTCTGATTAAATACCAGAGATAGATACGTATAATGAAAGTTCATCTCCATGAGGTCAGAGTGCTAGGATTAAATATCTTCCTTAGCTACAAAAAGATTATGCCCTAAATCTGCTTTTGTTATTGTTTTCTCGTGTTGTTGTTTCATCTTTTCACCCCAAATCTCCTCAAAGGGAAGCATATTCAACCCATTTGTTATGGTAGGTTTGCTTGTGAGATCTAAGTTGGTGGCACTAATATTTGTTTATGAAACAAAACGAAGAACCCATTAGAGCGACATCTCTCATGGAGCCCAGAGGCATTGCAAAGAGTTATAAGTGTATTACTCTTGCCAGTTTAATCTGTTTTGCAATAAATCACACACATGCAGATTAAATTAGCCAATCTTGAGTGAATCTATATCTGGCTGAGACACGCAGCAGACCTTGCATTAGCCTCCTTTGGCACTACTGGATTTGGACAACTTCTGAATGAGTGATTGATGAATTCAAATTGTTGCTAAAGAAGGGCAGAAGAGTCAGCAACACATTTAAGCAATGGAACAGTCTGCCATGTACTTATTAGTGTCTGAATTTTACTTACTTTAGAAAAATATAATTCACTATTCAAGCAATAGTCAGTCTCCTTATAAAATAAAAAAAGGAGGAAGGGAACAGCATTTATTAAACACCTACTATATGCCAGACACTATGTTAAGCTCTTTACAAATATCTCACTTAGTAGACCATATAAAAGTAATTATCTAGATAATTAGTGGTGTGAACAAGTTAATCAAAAAGTCTATTAGTAATTATTCTAGCATAGGTCTTTGGCATACAGTCAGTTTGTATTGATACCATAGTTCCCTTTTACCATGACAGCTATGTAAGAGCTTTTTTTCCCCCACTAATATCACTCCTTCTAAGGAAGTATTGGCAGTCAGTAACAGATCTTTTCTAAAAGAAGTCAAAGAAAGCAAAAACTATCTATGAATAAGTGTTCTACTTTAGATTGATTTCTGTTACTCCCAAGGAATTATCCCATCTTTTACTGACCATTATTATTATTATTGCTGAGCATTCCAGTCATATCTGATTCCTTGTGACCTCATTTGGGATTTTCTTGGTAAGGCACTGGAATGGGTTATCATTTTCTTTTCCAGCTCATTTTAACAGGTGAGGAAACTAGAGCAAACAGAGTTAAGTGAGTTGCCTAGGGTCATAAACTAGTAAATGTCTGAGGTTTGATTTGAATTGGAGTCTTCCTGACTCCAGACCTGGCACTCTATCCACTTCCCCACAATATTTCCCATCACTGACCCTCACTCTCCCAGTATATGGATTTTCTGTGTATAGGACTCTGTTCATTTTTGCCCCTCTGTGATTTTCCCCATACAACTCTGAACTACATGTTGTTGGCTTTATCCTGCTGGAAACACATCCATCCTCTTCTCCTAATCTTCACAGAGTAAGGATTTTGGAGCAAGATCTTTAGTATAGCATAAAGTACTAAGAGTGCCAGAGGATCTGGATTTGAATCACACCTCTGAACCTACTATCTGTGAGACCTGTCATTTAAATGACAAGTCACGTCACAACTTCCTGGTGCCTCAGTTTTGATACAAGATGAGGAAATTGAACTTAAGACACTGCAGTCAGTGTAAAAGATATGGAGTAGGATTTAGAATTAGAAAACCTAAATTAACAGCCCAAATCTGCCATTTGCTGTGTAAGTGACCTTAAGCAACTCACTTAGATTTTCTGAGCCTCCATTTCTATGTCTATAAAATGAAGGATTATAATTGATGAGCTCCAAGGTTCATTCTATCAAGGCATGAACCTTTCTAGCATTCGATTTATGAGACTCCCATTATGAAATCCTTGGGAAACAATTGGTCTGAGACTGCTCCATTCTTTACAGGAAAAAGAGACACAGAAAGAGATAGAGACAGATAGAGACAGAAACCAAGAGAAAGAGTAGAATATAGAGAGAAACAGAGAGACAGAGAGACAGACAGACAGACAGACAGACAGAAAGAGATAAAGACAGAGACACGGAGAAAAAAAAGAAAGAAAGAAAGAAAGAAAGAAAGAAAGAAAGAAAGAAAGAAAGAAAGAAAGAAAGAAAGAAAGAAAGAAAGAAAGAAAGAAAGAAGAAGAAGAAAGAAAGAAAGAAAGAAAGAAATAAAGAAAGGAAGAAAGAAAGAAAGAAAGAAAGAAAGAAAGAAAGAAAGAAAGAAAGAAAGAAAGAAAGAAAGAAAGAAAGAAAGAAAGAAAGAAAGAAAGAAAGAAAGAAAGAAAGAAAGAAAGAAAGAAAGAAAGAAAGAAAGAAAGAAAGAAAGAAAGAAAGAAAGAAAGAAAGAAAGAAAGAAAGAAAGAAAGAAAGAAAGAAAGGAAGAAAGAAAGGAAGGAAGAAAAGAAGAAAGGAAGGAAGAAAGGAAGAAAGGAAGGAAGAAAGGAAGAAAGGAAGGAAGAAAAGAAGAAAGGAAGGAAGAAAGGAAGAAAGGAAGGAAGAAAGGAAGAAAGGAAGGAAGAAAGGAAGAAAGGAAGAAAAGGCGAGAAGAGAGAGAAACAGAGAGGGGGAGGAGGAGGGACAAAGAAAGAGAGAAACAGAGACAGAGACAGAGACACAACAGAGACAAAGAAAGTCAGAGATGCATACAGAAACAGAGAGACTGTGTGTGTGTGTGTGTGTGTGTGTGTGTGTGTGTGTGTGTGTGTGTGTGTGTAAGCCCTGGACATTACACAATGTCAAGATAGAATTATAGAAATTCAGAGCTGAAAGGACCACTGATTACTTCTTACCTGTTAAGGTGGAATGATGGATTCCATTGGGTAAACAAATGGCATAGCTAGGCTTGCCTAATATCACAGAGGAGAGACAGGTGAACATCTTAAAATTATTTCATCTGAATGGAAAAGGAAGTATAGGGAATTATTAGAGCAAAAACAGAAATATTAGTATTTATACTTTACAGTCTTTCAACTAACAAAGTTTAAATCTCCTGCCAAATAGGTGATTAGTATGTTATATTATTATTATTATCATTTTCACAATTTTGCCCCTTGCCTGTTGGATAAATACTCTGTAGAAGAGTTATGAGAATATGTGACTATGAACATAAGAAGTTGAAAAAGCCTAGAATGGTTTTACTCTGTGTCAGTAGATAGACAATCAACAGATAAAATCAGACCATAATGATAGTTCATCTCTGCTTTAAGGTTTACAAAACACTAAAAATAATTTTTATGATTAGTGTATTAAAAATGTGAAGAAACTGACAGGGATTTTTAGTTATCTGTCCCTGGCTAGTAAAGGTTGGAGCCAATTATTTTTAGTGGGGTCCACTTATTTTTGTATATATATATATACACACATATATATATGTGTGTATATATATATATATATATATATATATATATATATATATATATATATATTTTTTTTTTTTTTTTTTTTTTTTTTGGCTGAGGTAATTGGGATTAAGTGACTTGCCTAAGGGTCACACAGTTTAAACTTTTTAAAGATGGATTTGAACTCAGATCCTCCTGATTACAGGGCCCTGCTCTATCCATTGTGAAATCTAGCTGCTCTACGATTTTTATATTTTACAAAGTTTCTCCTCACCAAAACGTAAAGTATCAAAGTAGCAACTTAACATTGTAGTAATGCTGTAGAGTTTATATATGACTTTAGCGTTTGTATATGACTTTCCTCATAACTCAGTGAAGTAATCAACAGGAATATTATCTCTATTCTGCAGAGGAGAAAAAATTACTTATTTATAGTCACACAGCTAATAACTATTGAAGAGATCTCCTAAGCATTTTGAAAACTCTTCACATTGCAGCACTATTCTCTAACAGTGATACAAATAATCTGCTGTCCTGAATACTACACCCACATCTCTTTGAATGGCTGGACTAACCCTGATTGCAAGTTTTGTAATTGTTTTTAGAATATGCCTAGGAGGTTAGCTCAGAGGTTTGTGAACAGTCATTTCCTTGTAAATCAAATTCTGCTTTTGGAGCTAAGGACAGTTCAAAGATTATCTCTGACAGTCCTGAAATGTTTTCTTTAGTATAGATCTTAATTATGCAAATACAATAGGACATGAATGATAAACAAGCTGCTCCCTTAAATTTTATTTTTAAAGTCTTCAGGGCAGATAAAATGAGCAACCTCATCATATTCAATGCTTTTCTTCTCAGAAGTGCTTCTGGATGCATGAAGCCAAAGATGATGAACTGAGAAAATATGTGCAGATAGAACATTGGATGAGGGGGCCAGATTTATTATTGATGCGATCTTGTCACCTCTGGCCTTGGTTTATGATGAGATTTATCTTCCTGCAAGAGACATACACAAATATCACATTCCTTTATGATTAAAATGTTATACAATAATAAAAGAATTCCATGGGGCCTAGTCAGCTTGGGACAATGACTGTTTGGGGGAGAATTAATGGCACCCAGCTCTGTACTTAATACTGAAGGGATGTAATTATCCCATGATAACCCTGTGCATTTTATTCTAGGAAAGTCTCTCATCTCTCTCATATTTTCTGGACTTCAATTTCCCATGAAATCTTTATACGTATAGGAACACTTTAGAACTTACTGAGACTCTGAAAATTACAGGGGATAAATTCAAAACTACCACTATTTTATCTACTTTTTTTGGAAGTAAAAAATAAGTCCCGACATCTGGTAAGTCAGATACTTCCCCTTGGATCCCAAGGAACAAAGTTTTATTTTCCCATCATGAAAGAGAAGGGTCTCCATTGGTGGCCTTACTTATTTACACCACACACATGGCAATCGTTTTGACATTCTGTTCCCTTACTATAAACAGAAAGGATGGTCTTTTTTTTTTCCCCCTGTGGAAGTTAATGAATTGAAAAACAAAGCTGTTCTGTATACCCACTCAGTCCAAATACATAAAAGAACTACAGTACTCTTGGACTTGGGTAAAGTTGCTGCATTCAAATTAATTTTCCCCTTCCACTTTCCCTCCCTTTACTCCCCACCACCTTTTTTTTTTTTTTTTTTAGGAGAAGAAAAAGACCCATTGAATCACCATATAAGGACAGGGAGAACGAGGGAAGAGTGCAAAAGTCAGAAGAGCAAGGACTTATTCTTGGCTTAGATAAAGACTCACTGTGTGATCCTAGGCATGTCCCTTAACCTCCTTGTGCCTCTGTTTATCCAGCTGTACCATGGGGATAATGATACTTGTGTGATGGTGTAGAGATATAGAGATATTTTGGTGAATGGTGCAAAACTAATCGGGAGAGATGGGGTATTTCTCTATTCCTGCTTTGTTTTCATTTAGAAATTGTTGCCTATTCAGGACTTGGGAAGTGAATTGGTGATAGTTATTAGAAGTAAAAAGATACTTTTTTAAAAAATTCATTGTGGAAGTTTCCGGATCTCCTAGAATTTAGATATCCTGGGAGGGGAAGAAATTCTTACTAGAGGTTCTCCAATTCCACTCAAATGGAAAAAATTCTTTTTCTTATTACTCCATGCATTATTTAAAAGAATTGCTTCTTAAGAAGATGTGGCATAGTTGAGTATTGGAGTAACAGTCAGAAAGTCTGCCTCAGACACTTAGTAGTCATATGGTCCTGGCCAAGTCATTAAACCTTTGTTATCCTTAGTTTCCTCACCTCTAAAATGTGAATAATGATAGTATCTGTCTCATAGAGTTGGTGGGAGAATGAAATGAGATAGTGTATGTAAATCAAATTATCAGTTATTCTCATGCTTCTTAGAATCCAAGCAAGAATGTGGTTAACATTTTTTTTCCAGTTCCAATCAGCTTAGAATAGTGTAGATACTATAAAGAGAGGAAGTAGATGATAGATTATGGAAGGATAAATTTCTTCCAGGGAAGGAAACATGTATTACCTTGCTACTCACTCCCAGAGGAAGAAGCACTAGGATGCCAGTTTCTTAGAAGGAAATTTTCCCTTATCCCTTATTAGTTATACTTTTGTTCAGGGTCTTTACAGGAAGTGTTGTTCTCTTTCTTTTTAAAATTTAATTGTTATTGATTTATTTTGTTATTGCATTACTTTCATTTCCCATTAATCCCTTTCTTCTGTTCCAAAACATCCCTTAAAACAAAATAATTTTTTAAAAAGAGGGAAAAAAAAAATAAACAACCTATTTCAGTGTTCCACACCAATAGTTTCCCACCTAGATATGAGAGATGTATTCTTATGTCTTTTTTTAGTGGCCAAAATTGGTTTTATTTTTTAATGTTTTTCTTAATTCCCAATATCATAGTCATTGTATATATTATTTTCTCAGTTATGGTTACTTTATTTTGCATCAATTTATACTTCTTCCTAAACTTCTTGATGTTCTTCACATTCAACATTTCTTACAGCTCAGTAATATATTCATCTACCAATTGATTTTAGCCTCAGACACTTAATAGTTTGGGGGTTTTTTGCCTCAGTTTCCTCATTTGTAAAATGAACTGGAGAAGGAAATGGAAAACCTCTCCAGTATCTTGCCAAGAAAATCCCAAATAAAGTCACAAAGAGTTGGCCATGACTGAAAATGACTAAACAATATTCCTTCACAATCATACACTATTAGTAAAAAAGATCAAGGTTTCCCACTACATCCAGAGCCATCTCTAGCCATCCTGATCTATATCTTACCACTAAATCCAGATGACTCTGGAAAATAAAGTGAAGTTGATGACTTTGCACAGCCTTCCCTCACTTAAATCCAATTCTCTTGCAAGTGATGACATCACTTTGCTGATGCAATGGTCCTCTTTGAGAATAAAGACACAAGAAATGGAAGATTATTAGACGACAAGTATTAGAAGACAAAGCTCTAGCAATTAGAGGAAACCAGAAAAACTATCTTGGCAATGTTGTTATAAGAATCAAATGAGATTGCATTTGTTAAAAACTGCTTTGCACAGTGCCTGGAACTGTCATAGGTACCACATTCCCTTCTTTTCCTCCCATATAATAACACAGATAAAAGGATAGTATTGAAAACATAGGCCTTTGCCTTCAAGGAAAACTTGGCATCAGTAAAAGAGCTTTGCAGTTCCCCTGATAACAAACAGCCTGCTCTCCTCTACCTTTTCAACTCTGGGTCCCATTCATGTTCACTCATTCTTTCTGTCCTAAATACATGTACTCTCTAAGATAACTGTCTGAATATTGAAATCTAAGTAAGAGACATTCTTTATCCACTTCATTTCTCCTGTGTGGATGGATAGGTCACTTCTTTAAATGATTGCAAATCTCTTCCCGTAGACTCCTCATTATTCTACAGCAATCAAAGGAGAGAATGAATAACGAAAATAAGGAGGGGGGTGATATAAAGAGAAGGGAAGAAAAGGGAATCTGTAATGAATTGCTGTAATTTCCTCTGCATAATAGGATCTGAAGTTTCTACTGAAAGTATGGAACACCAGAGAAGTGTGGGAGAAATGGGAAGAGAACATTTAAAATAATTTCTGCGAAGATTGAGACTTTCACTTAGGAAAGAATAAAAAGATGGTTTTGCTGTTGTAATGATCCAGCTGACGTTAGATAAAAAAGGCCAAGAGCTCCCATTTCATCAAAGTCATCTCCAGTAGTCTTGTTTTATCTGGCCACTGGACCCAGATGATTCTGGAGGGAAAAGTGAGGCTGGTGACCTTGCACAGCCCCCCCTCACTTAAATGGCATCACCTTTCTAGTGTCATGGTTCTCTTTGAGAAAGGAGGGCAAACAACAGATAAAATAAATTTAGAGTACAACCAATCAAGATGGTTGTGTGATTTCTGCCTGCATTTGAAAAGAAGCAGAGGAACCACAGGGTAGAATAATCCACAACTGAGACTTGACTTGACAAGTGAGATCAAGACAGTTTAAATGACTCTAGAATAGAACACTGATGTATGAAAAGGTGGTGTATAAAAAATTTGAGAGATGTAATTTCTGGATTAATCATTTTTTAAATAATGGTATCATATTATTAATAAAAGGGGTCAGTGACATTCAAATGCCAGAAACTCTTTATGACAACCCTTAGTGCTTATATGCCTTTGGAAGAGTATTTCTAAAGGTGTCAATCAACTCTGATTGGTTAACAAGTAAAGAGAAGGAATGAATATTATAATGAGTTATGGAGCTATCTTCATGAGGGACTGGGGTCCATGACTTTGATTTTGTCTTTTACTTCCAAATCATTCTAGGGCTTTTACCGGATGGCAGATTAGATAGCAAATCTAATCAAAGAATTTATCCCTACCCAAACCTGAGTGGAACACAATGGGCTTTCCCACCTGGGTGGCAGAACAAGATTGAGAAGAAAGACAATCCAATCTCATTATCAACACTGTCCTTCAGAGGCGGGCTTGACCTAAAAAGGTTTCAGAAAGAAGAAAAAAAAATCCTGTCCCCAGTATTAATTATTAGTTGTTTAATCACCATTTTTCTCATGTTAAATTGGCTAACTAAAGTGTCAAGATGGGAAAGAGAATAAAATGAGATTAGAGCCAGGGTGATGGCTTGAAAGAATATCAAGGAGTAAAGAGACTGGAATTTGTAATGAGAATAAAAAATAGGTCTAGGAAGGAAGAAACATAAAGAGAGATGGAATTATAAGAAAGTATGGCCAGATAGAAAGAAGAATGTTAGTTTTTGATCAAAGAATCAAGATCATCTATGGAAAATGGTGAGATCCAAGATGTGGTCATATTTGTCTATGGATGAAGTGTAATGTAGGAGTAGGTTATGGGATTTTTGGAGACGGCATGTGAAGGATAGGCAGTTTGATGGAGTACCTCACATAAATATTAAAATTCCATTGTATACAGGCAAGAGTTTAGGAGGAGGGAAAGGTACAATGAGTTAGATGGTGAACATCTTGTGAAAGAAAGGAGAATGATCTAGGGTCTGATGCACAATAGCTATTATAATTTAATTGGGGTGGAAAAAATTTAATAAAATAAATTTTAAAGAACTAAGAGTTATTGAATGAAAGCAAAGGGGAGTCTCTAAGTGGAAGTAAGAAGCAAAGAATATTTTCTTTTCTCTTCCATGCTCAATGTATTAAGAATTGTGAGTGCTGGTACAACCTGGCTAAAACAGATAGCCAGAGATGAAATGTTGATTGAAAGAACAAGCCTGAAAGTGTCTACAGAGTAAGTAGATGGAAAGGTAAGAGAGGAAGATGTGCAGGATGGTAGAAAGTTTGTTATTTATGGAACAAAAATTCCAGAAGGCACAATGAAAGGAATGATCAGAGTTGGAATGGATAATAGGTGAGGTAGTTTGTGAATTATGGGAATGAGAGAAGAGTTGAGAGCTGGGGATAATTTACTCCTAGGTAGTCAGTAATTAAGAAGATAAAGACAGAGAGAAATAATAGGTATGGTGGTTGACTGGCCTAGAGCTTTTACTGGATGGCAGATGAATTACATTGATTATAAATCTCTTAGGGTAAATGTTGCTAACCTAGCATCAATCTCAGTTTTTTATCCTAAAAAATCCAAACCAAACCAAAACAAAAACCAACAACAAAACCCCAAAACAAAGCAAAAAAAACCCAACCAACTTTTCAATTTAGTAGAGCAAGGATGATGATGTTTATTATTGTTATATTATATATAGCCAAGGCTGAAAAAAGAAAGGAATTTATTCAAGATTATAGAATTATATAATAATAGAGATTAGAACCCAAGCTTTTTGTATTCTTAGTCTAAAGTCTAGTCCCATACGCTATTCTTTCACCAAAACTTGGTTCAGTTACTTCTTTATATTTTTAAAGGGTGATGAATTGGTGGCTCTCAAAAACTTTTTACTAATTTATACGAAGGATATAAATTGTGCAAATGAGGGTGTGTTTACAATGATGAAATTAGAGCCCTTTGAATTATGAATTTTTTATTTTTACTAGGCCAGACAGATCAACAATTTATGGCTAAGAAAAAGAAAGGGAGTAAGCATTCATAGAGTGCCTATTATGTGTCAGATATTGTGCTAAGCACTTTTTACAAATATTATCTCTTTTGACCCTCAGACCAACTTTACAAAGGTAGGTCCTATTATCAATCCCATTTTTGAGTTGAGAGGCAAAAAAAGATTAAGTGAATTTTTCATGATCACACAATTAGAAAGTGACAAAGCCAAATTTAAACTGAAGTCGTCTTGACTCCAGGCCCAGAATCCACTATACCACAAATGTCTAATAAAGGAATTATGTTAATTAAATTAAGAATGTCTCACCCATCTCACTACTTCGTTATGATGTGAAAGTGACCCTGGATAATTGAAGGCCCAGAATAACAATTCTGGCAGATTTTATTAAACTGGAAAGGCATTGACCATGGGTCTGATTATGGTTCTATATCTATTGCTTAGGGTCATTCCCAGATAAATTTAGAGAAGTTTGTTATCAGTTTGGCTTCAGGTAGATGAATTGCACAGCCACAGAAGCTCTCAAGGATCATCTATTAAGTTGTAGACATGTTGCCATCTGCACTGGATAAATTATGGATAAAAATATGGCTCTGTGACTTACTGGTCTTTTGACATATGACTTACTAGACCGACCATATAAATAAGCAATTGTCATTTGTTAAAAAAAAAAAAAAAAAAAAAACTAGTCAAAATCTTATTAACTCCAAACAATTCTTTGGAGGTTTAAAGTTTATAACCATTAGATGAAAGTCAGTATTAGAATGAATACTCATTAAGTATAGATCTCCTTTTTCCTTCAAGGGAAAAAATTTCCCTTGACTCTGCCACCCTCAAGCTATAATTTTATTTCTTTCCTTTCTTTCCTTATCAAATTTCTGAAAAAGATATCTACATTCTTTGCCTCTTCTTGTCCATTATTCCCCAACCCTTAGAAATCTGCTTTCATTTCCTATCATCCTATGGAAATTCCATCCAATGGAAATTCCTCATGGAGGAAATAACTCTAAGACAGCATTGATAAGTCCTTTTTTTCCCATTTCATTCATTTTGTCTTCTCTGTTTTATTTGTTCCTATGGACCAACATTTTCTTCTTGGCTTCTATGGCACTATATTCTTGTGGATAGTTGAGTGCTTATGGTAAAGATTTTCTGGTCTGTTAGCCTTTTTTTGGCCATTTAAACATAGCTCTACCCCTTAAAGAGTCTATCCTAAATCCTTTTTGCTCCTTTCTACATGCTTTGTATTCTGATGTTCTTATTTATTATCTCTTTGCTAATGAATCTCAGACCTATATTTCATTTTCCAACCTCTCCTCAAAATTCAAATTATTTCTATTTAACAAATATTTCTCACATCTGACTCTTATTTTCTATATTCAACTACATTAAATTGAACCTTCATTTCTTTTTATCTGTACTCTTATAATATCCTCCTAAGTACTCTTCCTCATTCACTAGAATGACCATGTCACTTCTATATTGCAAAGACTCCTGTGGTTATCCTCTCCTTTCAAATAAAATTAAATCTGCAGATCCTTTTATTCAAAGATGTCTACAATCTGGTACCAACTTGCCTCTCTGACTTAATTTCATACATTTCCCTTTCCTTATCTTTTATATTTCAATAAAACAGAACTATTTTCCATCTTCTGTTCTCAACCTATTTCTTAATTATTTCCAAGTCTTTGTTAATACCATTCCCCCTAATTGGAATAATAAACCCATTTCTTTTTTAATTCATTTTTTAAAATTTTCTAAGCTCATTTATTTATTCATCTCTTGGTATCTTTCCCTTCCTTAGATATCCAACTCAGAAATTTCCTTCATGACATGTACTTGCAATAGAAACCAATAACCTTCTTCTCCCTTCCAAAAGAAAATTATTTCTCTTTCCTCAAATTTCGCCTGGATCATATCTTGTTCTCTGTAGTAATTTCATTATTGCAAACATGCCTTTCTCCTTCATTAAACTATTAGTTCTCTGAATGTATAGCATTGAGAGATAGGAAAGGATCTTACACATTATTTATGGATTAGGAAATAGGCTTAGAGGGAATAATTGGCATACTATGCTAAGGCCAGCTAATAAATGACAAAGCTAAAATTTGTATTGTTCTCTGCTTCCAAATCTAATGACCTTTCTTATATACTAAACTGTCTATTCATGCTATGTTTCTATCTTCTAACTACTTTTCTATCTTTAGCACTTGGCAAAGTACTTTGTACATTTGTGAAGGAACTGTGATTTTTTTTCCAATATGGATTTTCCTTCCACCAGTGCAATTGCAAATCATCCAAGACTTAGAAGATAATTCCTAGAAATTGTCTGAGGAATTCAATTTTTATTTCCACATAGAATAATCTACTGATTTAATAATGATAAAATTGGAGTTGTTTCATAATGTACTGAATCAAATTATAATTGATCTCAAATATAGTAACAGCAGGGAGATGTTATCCAAGCCATTTCACTCTAGGGCCAAGCCAGACCAATAAAAGACATCTGAACTAGTAAGAAGTAGATTTTATTAACTTAAATGTATCATTAGATGTCTAAATAGAGTAGGAAATATGTTTGGAAGAAAGTCTTTCTTGTTCCAAAGCATCTCTCTATATAGATACAGAACATTAGGAGAGCTAAACTCAAAGGTCATCCATTTCTAATCAAAATGCTTCATCTTTACAGAACACTAAAAAGGAGAAAGCACTTATAAAGCATGGAGATAATAATGATAAGTACATCAACAAACTGAAATTAAAGACACAAGCAGTTAATAGTTGGCTTGTGCAATCTGCAAATTAACTAAAGAAGTTCCAGGTCAGTGACCAAGTTTACCACATTAAATGATGATGCTTATGATACAGGTTCACAGATATTCTTGTGTATCCTATGTATTTTATAAGGGACTGCAAATGTTTCACTGGGAAAGGGATATAATGTCCTCTAATTCTGTCTACCTCTTCTCTTTTACAGACGACTAGTCACTGGAAGGGACCTCTGGCTACTTCTGGCTTGAACTAGCCCATCTGAGCAGTGCCTTCATTGTTGGATCTGGAATCCCCCTCTAGTCAAATATCTACTTTGCTGATAAACAGGTTAGTAAAGAGAGCAGACAAACTGAAAATATCTCTATTCATTTAATAAATGGTTTTGAATGAGTGATAAGGAGGTAGAGTGGGGTAGAAATAATCAGGAGTATAAAATCATGTTCATGAAATATAAAATTGATCAAATAAACATGAGTGGTGAGCTTATAGGTCATTGAAAATAATTTCATAGGCTATTTTAATATCACCTGGAAATCAAACATCTGGTTAAAAAAAATATGATTTGAAAACATCTGACAACTAGGGAGCTAAAACTTTCTGTACATAGTTATAAGTAAAACAATTTTAAAAAAGAAAAACACAAAAATCTTTGTTTTACTGGAAAACATTTTTTTTACTTAAAAAAAAAAAAAGTTTGCTTCAAAACTTACCCCTTCCTCAACACACTCAAAGCCTTGTTCTTTGATAATATGATATATGAGTGATGACACTACTTAATTGTCAAAGTAAATCTGAATTAATACAATTTGTATTGTGGATCTCACACATCTACATTGGAAGAAGTTCCATATTTGTAGAACCTTCTTTCTTCAACCCTTCACTTTTCACATTTATAGTAAGGTTGATGCTGAACATTGAAGCATGAGCAGCTGGTATTCTGCTCTTATGTGGTTATTCTTGTTAACTGCCTTCTTTGCCGGTGGCCTTTTCTTGCTGGAAATTAAAAGCTTTGTCATTATGCTTTCCCACATTTCTAAAGATGGCCTTCATGGAAACTGGAAGAGAGGAAAGTGAAAAATAGAAAAGGTCAAGTTAGTAAATTCATCTTGGGAACTTCAGTTGCCAGGCAAAGAAGAATATGTTTGAAGAGGTTTCAGATTTCAGTTTAAGTTCCTGATTTTGGAAGATTTGCAATCAGACTCAGCCAAAGAGTGTGTATGAGAATGTATATATGTATGTATTTATGTATGTATTCAAGGACTAAAATGACTATGTGTTTTAATTTTATAAGCTTCTACATTCAATCTGATTGTTATTTTCCTTAAATCTAATTACAAGTAGGCTGAATAATTTCTAAAAAACAAGGAAGTCTGAGTTTATGGAACTTGGTGGGATCATTGAGCTATTTAGAAGTTCAAGGCGAAAGACGATGTTGTTATCCATAAAATTGGCTCCAAATCTCTAGTTCTTTCTGTCTGTTCAATCCTCTTCATCATTTTGTGGTAATTCAGTTCTATTGACTGGAGAGCATTTTAATGCTCTTCTTGATGGCTAACATAAATGCTAATTACTCCTGCTTTTGGTCATTTGTCTAGAAGCAAGGTTTTGCCATGATCCACAGTAAATTAAAATGTCTTTTCTTTGGTCTGACAGTTTAAAATAGACAAGATGAGATTAATAAAATAAGGTTTTGAGGTATTTCAATTGAAATGCTACTTTTAATTTCATGAAAATGTTATCTTAAAAGCTTTAATTGTCCTTATAAAAGATGCAAGGAATAGAATGTACTTCCTAATATAATTAATATATTAGAACCAAATTTATATTAGTTTTTTCTCCTGGGGCAAAAACAGTTGAGGTAGAGAACATACAGGGTCCCAGCAGATTGCTTCGAAGCAGAGGGTGATTAAGGCAGTGTAGAGGACACAAGTGCAATCATGTTGGAAGAGAGGGCAACCTATACTCCAGCAAGATGGCTGCAAGAGAGCCATAAGTATTAGATTTCTGAGGGTAGTGGCTTACGGGTAATTGTGCTTTAGTGAAGTAATGGTCTTTGGACTATTAAACAAGGTGCAGAGACAGATTGCTTGGGATGAGGGTAGAAATTGAAAGGAGAACACACTATAGACATCAGTCTATTATGATAATTATGATCTTTTAAGGTTCCTAGGTCTTCAAAAACTAATTTTGATGTGCCTTACTATTCTTATTTACAAAATAAAAGGACTTTGAAGAAGGGGTGGTCTTTGCTGTGTTTTTACCACCACCCTGTCCCCTGTTCCTTTGCAGAAACATACAAACTACTGTGATGAGTAGAATTAGTCTTTGGAAATCTGTACCATCATACCACCATTACAAATAAAATCTTATAGCTCCACAAATTATTTAAACTATAAGAGAAATTTCCTTAAATTCAAATCTGTCCTCAGATACTTAATAATGTATGAGCCTTAGCAAGTCATTTAACCCTGTTTCCCTGTTTCCCCATCTGTAAAATGATCTGGAGAAGGAAATGGCAAACCATTTTATTATCTTTTCCAAGGAAACCCCAAATGGGATCCTGAAGAGTCTAGACATGAATGAAAAATGATATAACAACAGTATTTAGGTGAATAAAAAATTATTGTATGACTATATGATTTGGGAGTTCCATGCTTGACACCAATCTAATTGGCCACAAAGTTAATAAGTCAAATATGTGACATAGTTACTAAAAACAAAAACAAAAATATCACAACCATAAACTACCTTAATTAAAATATCATATCTAAATCTTGTGAAGTAATGATTCACTGTACCCAAAATTCTCAGAATACACGTGTTGTTAAATTATGGGTGCCACATTTTCAAAAGGTCATTGATAAACTAGAGTATAAAGAATACAAGATCATGAGACGTATGGAAACCCTATTGCATAAATAATGATTTATAGGAAATAGTCATATTTAGATAATCATATGATAATAAAAGATGCGGTAGGTATCTTCAAATATTTTATTTCAACTCAAAAAAATATTATACAACTAAAGATTATGTACAATATACTGTGGTAGTTGCAAAGGAAAAAAAAAAAAAACAAACAACACCCTACTGATATTTGTCCTCAAAGAGCTCACATTTTAATGGGGATTACAATAGCTGTATAGATAAATAGATTCACATTTTCTACAAAGTATGTGTATTGAAAGGTAATTGGATAGAAGACTTTGAGCAAGACATCTCACTCTCTGCCTTCAATTTTCTTGTGTATAAACTGAAGGACTTGGACCAGCTGATTTCCAACATATATTCCAAATCTGAGTTCCTACAATCCAACAAATCCAATAAAAACCTAAATAATGGTAAAAAATAAAAACAAAAACAAACAAACAAAAAACTTAGTTCAGCATAAAACGACTTTGTAATTCATAGAGATAACCAAGAGTGGAGTGTTCTAAAATTGACAGTGACTTATTCCAGAAGAGACCTTATGACCAAATGTGAAGAGTGATGTAGAAAATTTATTTAGTGTTAGAGGTGGGTCTAAACAGCCTTTAAGCTCTTTTCTTGTCCTATATTTTGTAGTGTTGTCAATTAGCTTAGAAAACTAAAGACCAATTGGTAATAGACTCAGTCAAAATGATCAAAGAGGGGACATTCCTTCCAGATATACTTTATAAAAAAGTTTGTTGGTATCTCTTCAGTTATACCCACATCTGCAGGAACCTGCAGGAAATAGCACAGTGTGATACCACATGCATTCCTACATGATGCATGCCCAGTGAATGCAAATCTCATGCAGGTCAACAACAAAAAGGAAATTGCTTTCCACACATTGTTTCAATTGTCTTTAGTGTCTCAAAGCATAGAAGGCTAGATTTTGCGTCTGGAAAACCTTGGTTCAAATTCTATCTCTTGCCATTAGCTGTGTAATCACATCTAAGTCACTTAAACTCTCTAAACTTCAGGCAAATCTTTAAGATTTCTCTTAGATTCTTGACATATTGCTTTCCTTGTATGATATAAATCAAACTCCTCAAATTATGAAGTTCTCAAGGGCAAAGATTCTCTTTTTCCTTTCTTTAATTAATAAATATTTACAGACTCACAAAAAAGGGGGGAATGTAAGAGTTGGAGTAAGAAGTAGGAATAGAAGACTCATAGGGCTCGTATGAAGAAGGAGAAATGGAGTCTATATCTTCCAAAGTTAACACAGACCTTTAGGTGCTCTGGGCCATTCCCATCACCACTGGCAGGTTCATGATGTGTACGTGGAGAACTGTGAGTTTAAGTTTTTGTTGGTATAGGAACAGTTCAGTGTACCTTAGTTTCACTCGTTAGACTTTGTACAAAACTTTGACAATGTTTTAGAAGAACAAATGGGCATTTTGGTTATTTAGTAGATTCATCTCAATGAAGAACTGAATCATAAAAATCACAAAGAATCAAAAAACAGGAACTCCTAAAAACAGCCATTTCGGATCTTTTTGAAGTCATTATAACTTGGGTTCTCTCAACTCATTAAAATTTTCAGCTTTTACCAAAATTCCTCAAGAGTTCATGAAGCAGGAGTTTAGTCATTGTTCAGTCATTGAGACTGTTCAACAAAGCAGAAGGAACTGGGTGTGTGTATGGAAAAGGGGGGGTGTTTCTGATTATTCTGAACTTTTAACCTTTCTTGGCAATGTTTGCTGGACAGCAAGCCATTCCAGCTGTAACTTGGACAGTACTTTACACAAACAGACAACACAGACTTGTTATCTCCTAAATTGGAGGTTTTTACAATGTCTTCATATGTGGGCACTGGGCTAAAGGAGTTTGAGACCACCCGCAGACACACACAGCGCATCTCCCATGGAGGTCCAGCTAATCACCCTCCATTTTCACCACCTGTTCAAAAGCTGTGTTATTAGATGTGAAGGAGCCAGTAAATAACAGTTTGTGAGTTTTAAATGGACAAGGCTATGTCAGAGAGCTGATAAACATTTGGGGGGCCAACTATTCCTGCACTAGCAGGCTTTGTCTTGTGCACCAAACTCAATTGCTTTAAAGTATTGGTTTCAGGTTACAGGATGTCCAAATGACTGTTAGGAGTGAAGGGGGGGGTGGGGCCGGAAAGGCGGCTATTGAGGTGATGTCTCTTATGGAATTGATTCAGTCAGGAGATAATGATAACTTCCTAGATCCCTTCCTTGGGCCATCCTGACCTGGGTTTTGAGGAGGAAAGGTCCAAGACTAAAAGAAACTCTGTTAAACCATTTCATGGGCTTCAGGATCTTAATTTAGCGTTAAAATGCTGATCTAAGCCTTTACTATATTGGTGGCTCATTGAGCTGTTTAAAAGTGAGCCCCTTACATGCTCCATTAGTTGGTATTTTTCTCAGTAAACTAAGGTGGGGGTGGGAGTGAAGGATTTAAGACTGACAATTGAGCTTGAGGAAATTCCTGACTCTGAATTGGGAGAGCTGGGAGAAAGCACAAAAGGAGTGTTTATGTAAAACAATATGGTTGCAAATCAACCACCTTAGTACCTTGTGTAACCAACTTTTGGATTAAAGCTAAAGGGAATTCCCCGGAAATGAAAATGATGGTGTTGACTCAGGAGGACCTTAGATATTTAAATGACAAACATGACTTGAGTTTCTTTCCTATAGAGAACTATAGAAAACCACCCAAAGTTTAGATTGCAGCACTACAGGATTTCTGTCTCTCATTCTCCAAAGAGAAATCAAATTTCAGAATTCTTAACATTCTTGCTACAAGGATGATACTGGCTTATTGGTGTAATCTTACCAAAACAAAAGGTCCAGTTAATTACTGGCCTTGTACTGTGCTGTTTGTTATCATTGTGGACTAGTGGAAAGATTAGTGGACCCCTCTGTTAGGCCTCATTTTGACATTAATTAACTGTGTGTCCTTGGACAAATTGATATCTAAGATTCTTCTACATCTAAAATCCTAGGTTTATCATCCCATTATTCAAATTTCTTAACCATTCAGGATCTTAGTTTTCTCATCTTGAAAATGAGAATGTTGAGTTTGGTAGTTTCTAAGGTTTCTTTCAGATCTAAATTAAATTTTATTCAAATATTTTTAGTAAACATATATTAACAGCTTACATTGTGCAGAGTATTATGTTAGATTGGAGGGAGATTAAAATAAATGATGATAATATCAATAATTCACAATTACATAACATTTTCTGGCTTACAAAGCACTTTCTTCACACATATATCTGTATACAGTTATGCACATGCACAAACACACATGGTTTCCCAATGATGAACCCTCTATGTAATGTGCCCTTATCCTTTCTCTTCCCATCTTCACTTGGCTAGTAGATTGCCTCCTCAGTCATCCCCACTCTCAAATCTTCAATGTTTCTCTTCGTGTTTCCCCCTTTACTGTATTCAAACAGGCCTGTCTCCATCATATTGAAAAAAATATCTCACTAGACTACACTGTTCCATCAAGCTGTCATATACTATCTCTTCCTTTTTACAATCAAAATGCTAGAAAAAGTTGTCCATGAGGGGCAGCTAGGTGGCACAGTGGATAGAGCAACAGCCCTGAAGTCAGGAGGACCTGAGTTCAAATATGACCTCAGACACTTAACACTTCCTAGGTGTGTGACCCTGGACAAGTCACTTAACCCCAATTGCCTTGGGGAAAAAAAGAAAAAAAGTTGTCCATAAACTCAATTCTTTCTTTATCTTTTACTCATGTTTCAATCTTTTGTAATTTGGATTCAGATCTCATCATTCAAATAAAGCTGCTCTTATTCCTGCTACCAATCTCTTAATGGACAAATCTAATGGTCTTTTCTTAGTCTTTTTTATTCTTGGTCTCTCCTTTTTATTTGACAATCTTCACTCATTTCTCCTCTTCAATACCCTCTCTTTTTGGAGTTTTTGTTATTCTATTATGTCCTAATTTCCTTCTGTCTAACCATGACTTATCAGTCTTTTTTTTTTAACTCATCGCTCACACCTAGAGTATGATGGTAAATATTTAACAAACAATTTTCTAAGAAAAAAATATATTCAATCATACTTTAAGTCACATATATTAATACTATTTTCTCCAATGCTTCCTTAAGTCTGGATAGTTAATAAGATGATAAATTTGCGCCTCGATATGTAGAGTTTAATGATCTTCTGAAGTTCACCCTGGTTCCAGCATACCTTGTATCATACCCCATAAATATAGATGTTCCCAAGGCTCTATTCTGAATCCTCTTCTATCTCTATACTCTCTCTTAGTGAATTCATCAGTTCCCTGGATTTAAACATCATCTCTATATACCCTATACATAGATTCATATGGCCAGCCCTGATCTCTTCCCTGAATCTCCAATAACCTGCTCTATATTTCAAACTTGAAAACATCTCAAATTCAACATATCTAAAACAGAACTCATGATCATTCCTTCTCAACCCAGGTCTCTTTGAGGTTTCCTTATTTTTGTTCAAGGTACAAGCATTTTTTCTTTCTTTTTTATTACTAAAGCTTTTTAATTTTCAAAAGATATGCATAGGTAATTTTTCAACATTAACTCTTGCAAAACCTTGTGTTCAAATTTTCCCTCCTTTCATCCCACCCTCTTCCTTAGATACCTAGTAATCCAGTTAAACATGGTAAATATATGTGTTAAATCCAATATAGGCATACATATTTATAAAATGATCATGCTGCACAAGAAAATTCAAATCAAAAAGAAAAATAAAATGAAAGCAAACAACAACAAAAAGTGAAAATGCTATGTTGTGAACCACACTCACTTCCCACAGTCCTTTTTCTGGGTGTAGATGTCTTTCTTCATCACAAGATCATTGGAACTGGTCTGGATCATCTCATTGTTGAGAAGAGCCATGTCCATCAGAATTAATCATTGTGTAATTGTATTACTGCAATGATTTCCTGGTTCTGTTCATTTCACTTAGCATCAGTTCATGTAAGTCTCTCCTGGCCTCTCTGAAATTATCCTGATGATCGTTTCTTATAGAATAATAATATTCCATAACTTACTCAGCCATTCTCCAGCTAATGGGCATCCACTCAGTTTTCAGTTTCTTGTCACTACAAAAAGGGTTGCCACAAATATTTTTGCATATGTGGATTAACCATTTTTTAATCTCCCAGTTTTATAACCTTAACATTAACCTCAATTTCACAGCTCTTCTATTTCAAAAGTTGCCAAATCATTATGATTTTACACTGCCTCTTGCATTTGACTTCTCTATACTTAGAATCTCTATCTTAGTTCAAGCCCCCACGTATTTCACTTGGTCTATTAAATTGACCTCCTATTTGGTCTCCCTGCCTCAAAGTGTTTTCCTAATCCAATCCATCATCCAAACAGTTGTCAAGTTTCTTTAAGCACAGATTTGAACATGTCATTCCTATACTCAATAAACTCCAGTGGTCCCCCCACTCTCTCTAGTATCAAAAATAAACATCCCTCCTTTGCCTATTATTGGAACTCACTTCCCATGCTCTCCAATTCTGGCTCCTTGTACGTGCTATTTTGCACTGTAAGCTTTTTGAGATCAGAGATTCTTGGTGGCTTGCATTTATTTGTGCACTGAATGCTTGGAACATTGCCTGACATATAATAAATAGTTAATAAGTGTTCTTTCATTCATTCATTCAAGAGAGAATATATAAATTCATTCTTTTAATTAACATTCCTTTCTAGTTACTTAGCATTTCTCTAGAGGTTGAGGTTTACAGAGAACTTTGAAATAATTATTTAATATTTGCTTTAATAACTTGTACAGATAACATGATTAGCAAGATGGCATAGAAGATATTTTGTGCAAACTTCTTCAATCCCAAAACCTCAGGAAAACAAATTAAGTGCCAGTTAGAGGGTAATTAGAGTTCATTACAAAAGCTATTAAGACAGAAATTGTTTATAAGATTAAAAAGCAATGAAATAAACTAAAAGAATTTACTTAGGGACTCTATTCTGTGTTTCCATCCCTCACCTCACTACATATATGGTAGGCATAATGTATAATAAGCATTACTTAAGGTGTTTGCTTCATATTTTATTTGTGGGGCCCTACCAATTCCCTTCATGACAGTGAGTCAGATTGAATGCTACCTCTTTCCCCACAAGAAATGGTAGACATTGATTATGACCACAACTCAAAGGAAGGGGAGAACATCTGGATAGGGTTAAGGAAACATGGTCAACATAGAACTTTGTGTTATGTAGAGCCAACCAGAGGGAAAGAGCTTCTCTATGTGTCAGTTTTCTTCAGGATAGGAAAATAAGGTAGGTTTATTCCTCTCCATTCTGAGTCTAATTTGGAGAAGGGCTCTGGCCAGATCCAAAAAGAATGAAAAGAGAAACCATAATGGAAGAAAGCTAAGAAAACTTAGCCTTGGTCAGGATAAGGTTGAATGAACAGAATTGGTGTAGCAATTGAAGGTATAAGAAGCAAATTCCATATAGGCACCCAAGAGAGAATAATAATTAGATACAAGATAAAGGCTGAAAGACCAAAAATCCAAAGGAGAAAGATTAAATATAAACTGAGCTGGCAAGTAAATCACCTGACAAATAAGCTAAAGGCAGAAGGAATGATAACTAAAACTGGTTGAAAGACCATAATACTGTGAACAAATATTTTACTATGAAGAGAAATTTCCTTATTCAAACTCTTTATTCAAAAGGAAAATTTTGAAGATCTCCCAGAGATCATGGAATAAAAGCAAGAAATTCCACTGTGCTTCAAAAAACCTCCACAAAACTTTAAAAAGATAATGGAATTAAGTTGGTTTTGTAATCAGAGTTTTCAACAAAATTAAAAAGCACAAAAAATGGTATAGATGTAGAAGACAAAACAAAGTTATATTTTCACAGATATTATGACTGTGAAAGAAAAACAAGATCTGAACATAAAAATATGAAAATGGAGGAAAATTTGGCAGAAGAGAGCCAAAGGTAACAATTTTAAAAGAACCATAAATCCTTTATAAAGCAAGGAACTGTTTTTAAAAGCAGGATGTTCAGAATTACCTAAGAATAATAGGTCTCCCAGAAAAAAATTAAAAATCCAGAATACTATACTGCAAGAAATAATATCCCTCCTTCAAAATAACAGCAATGTTTTTGAGGACTTTTGAATAGAGAAAACAGCCTCAATAGCCCAAATATACAGATCTCTGCCAGAGGAAAAGTATACTATTGAAACTCCAAGGCACATTCTCCAGTTGATATATGAACAAACAATTTTCAGATGAAAAAATTAAAACCATTTCTAATCACATGAAAATGTACTCTAAGTCACTATTGCTCAGAGAAATGCAAATTAAGACAACTTTGAGGCATCACTACATCTCTCAGATTGACTAAGATGACAGAAAAATATAATGATGAATGTTGGAGGGATGTGGGATAACTGGGACACTGATACATTGCTGGTGGAACTGTGAATGGATGCAACCATTCTGGAAAGCACTTTGGAACTATACTTAGTTATCAAACTGTGCATATCCTTTGACCCAGCAGCGTTTCTATTGAGCTTATTAAGTCCCAAGAAGATCTTAAAGGGGGGAAAGGGACCCACATATGCAAAAATGCTTGTAGGGATCCTTTTTGTAGTGGCAAGTAACTGAAAAATGAGTGGATGCCCATAAGTTGAGGAATGGCTGAATAAGTTATGGTATATGAATGTTATGGCATATTATTGTTCTGTAAGAAATGGCCAATAGGATGATTTCAGAGAGGCCTGGAGAAAGTTATATGAACTGATGCTGAGTGAAATGAGCAGAATCAAGAGATCATTACACATGGTAAAAACAACATTATATGATGATCAATTCTGATGGACGTGACTCCTTCCAACAATGATATGATTCAGGTCAGTTCCAATTATCTTGTGATAAAAAGAACCATCTATACCCAGAGAGAGGTATATAGGAACTGAGTGTGGACTACAATATAACAATCTCACTCTTTTTGTTATTGTTTGCTTGTGTTTTGTTTTCTTACTCATTTAATTTCCTTTTTTGATCTGATTTTTTTTGTATAAATATGTTTACACATATTGGATTTAATATATATTTTAATATGTATAAGATATGTTGGATTGCTTGCCATCTAGGGGAGAGAGTGGGGGGAAGAAGGGGGAAATCCGAAACACAAGGCTACGCAAAGGCCAATATTGAAAAATTATACATACATTTGTTTTAAAAATAAAAAGCTTTAAAAATTAAATTTTTTAAAAGGAAGAAGAAAAAAGAAAGAAATTCCAAGACACCACAGTAGTAAATTTCAAGCTTCCATAAGGAGCAACATATTTTTCAAAGAGCCAAGAGTGATACTTTTAAATATGAAGAAACATCCATTTGAATATTTCAGGATTGTACTTCAATCAATCAATCATGAAAAACTGAAGAGATAATGAAATAATGTTTCTTTTGAGAGTCCCAATATACTTCTATTCACTTAGTTTCATAGCTTTGCGGTCATCCTCAAATTCTCACTCTACCCCACAAATCCAAACAATTGACAAATTCTACCATTTCTATCTTCATAGGATTTTTAAAAATATGCTCCCTTTTCTCTGTTCACATTGCCACCACTTATACAGGTTTTCATCATCTCCCATCTGAATTATTGCAATGGCTTCCTTATTTGTTTCCCTGTATTAAATCTTTTCCATTTCCAAAACAATCCTGCTCACTGCTGCTAAAAGGACTTTCTTAAGGGGTCTGATTATGTAATTCTCCTATTCAGTAAGCATCAGTGATTTCCTTTTCCTCTAGAATCAATCAATCAAAGAATTAATAAGAATTTATTGTCATTTAAGTTCTGTTAAAATAAATAATGAAACTATTTTTCATTAACTATATATGCAAAAATGGCATAGAAGTTAAAAGTTAATTAAATTACAAAAATGACATAGATAGCCACACAATATTTTCATAAGATTATGATGTTCCTTTCTCATAGAAAGATAAGCAAAAAGGAAAATATGAAACTAAACCAATTATTGGAGAAAGTATATTTGAGAGTTTCATTATTCTCATGAATGGGCACATTAAGTAAAACATAATTCTCAGCAACATTTGGTACATTTACAAAAAACAGACCATGTGCAAAAGTAAAAAGAAATTTTTTTCAAAATTTAAAGAAAAATGTAGAAATTTTATAAATATTTAAAGCTATAGCTATCTGTCTATCCTTTAAAAACAACCATGCAATAAAAATAATTAGCTAAGAGTATATGAACAAAAGATTTATATCTTTTAAACCTATAAGTATAGGGGCAGCTAGGTGGCGCAGTGGATAGAGAACCTGCCTTGAATTCAGGAAGACTGGAGTTCAAATTTGGTCTCAGACACTTAACACTTCCTAGCTGTGTGATCCTGGGCAAGTCACTTAACCCCAGCCTCAGGGGAAAAAAATAAAATAAAAAAATAAACCTAATTATAGAGTTAATAATGACACCATGAATGAATGGATCAAAAAACAATTCAGAGAAATAGTAACCAAGGAAAATGGAATAAAAATAAGCAGGCCCACATGGGGAGACATCTCTCTTAGGCCCACATGGGGGAGACATCTCTCTTAAACACATTAAAAATAGAAAAAGGGAATGGTTGAATTCAGTATGACTTTTTTTTTTACTAGGAAATCAACAAATAAAGAAATCTCAAATGCAAATCTTGAAAATTATAAGAGGAAAAAGGTAAAATTAAAAACAAAAATATTATAGAATTACAAAAACAATAAATGAGGTGCTAGATGCTACTGCGAACAGAATACTGGATTTACAGTAAAAACAGATATGAGTTCAAAGTTGTCCTCAGACATTGGGTGACCGTGGGTAAATTATTTAATTTCCAATTGTAAAATGGAGATAATACTTACTTCCCAGAATTATTATGACAATTAAGTAAGATAATATTTGTAAAGTACTTAACACAGTGTTTGGTAAAGTACTACATAATTCTAGTTATTGTTATTAAAAGCTGTTTCTTTTAAAATACTATAAAAAACTATAAAAATAAACCTTTAGCAAAGCTAAATAAAAAAGGGGTTAAACAAATAATTGATATTATTGAATTAAAAACAAAGGAAAATTATAATAGAGAAGAATTATTAAAATTGTCAGACCTATCATAGTTTATGTTAGTAAAACTAAAAATCTAAAAGAAATTACTGCTTATTCACCAAGTGCATAAGACCCAAATTACCAGCACATAAAATAGAGATCTTAAACAATCTAATGCCAGAAAGATCACGTTGAACAAATCGTAAAGGAAATGCCAAAGAAAAGACATTAGTCCAAACAGATTTGCAAATGAATTCTGTCCAATATTTAAAGGGAAATTAATATCTATAATAATAAATAAATATTTAAAGTTGAGAATGAAAATCTCTTTCCAAATTCAACCAGAGAAACATAAAACAGAAAAAGAGAAATATAGGACAACATCACTGGGAAAATATTGCAATATTGGGGGGAAATTCAAATAACATGCTAGCAAGAAAAACAAAACACTAAACTTTAGTAATATATTCCCCAATGTTATTAATTATGATTATTAAATTCATAATAAGTATTCAGGGATCATTCACTGCACCAAAAATTATCAGAATTTATTAAATTAAAACAGGAAATACTCCCAACCACATGATTGCATCAGTAAGTGAAGGAAAGGTTTTCAGCAAAATAAAACTCTTGTTTATACTTTAAAAAATAAATCTATAAAGCAGGGCAAATAAGACATCAAAATAAAAGATACTAGAGAATAAATAACAAAATTTATCAAGATAACTTATATTTTCAGTAACATACTGAGATCCAAAATATTAAAATTAAATATTAATATTTTTAAAAATCAGCATTTCTCTATAACAATGAAAATAATTCAGAAACAAATAATAGAAAAGCAAATAACATTAAAAAGTAAACTTATTGTTAAAGAAATCAAGTTTCTGAGGAAGTACTTCATAGAAGTTAACAAAATAATAACATATTTAAAAGAACAGAAAATCCAGACTTTTAAGAGATATAATAAAAGAAGTTGGAATGAATGGAACATAGCATTTCCAGATCTCATATTATATTATAAAGTAGTAATCATTAAAACTATTTTCTGGTGTCTAAAAGAGAAAAGCAACGAGACAGACTAGATAAACAAGAAATAGAGGCAAATTCACTAACCTAGTACTTCATGAAACTAAGACTATAACCTAGTTTGGAAAGGACTTTTGTATTTTCAAATACAATTAGTCAAATTGGAAAGCAGTTTGATAAAATTAAGTTATAGGGTAAAAACTTTACTATAGCCATACAATATGCTTTAAGCATATATGTGAGCTACATGTAAAAAAGTCAAAGAAGAAGAGGAGAAAGAAGAGGAAGAATAAGAAAAAAAAAAAAAAAGAAGAGATAACTTTATAAAGGTGGCTAAGGGGAATATTAGTGAAATAAGGGTTAGAAGAAAAAGATAAAATAGATTATTTTTATTGCTTGACATTAAAAAGCTTTTTCATGAATACAATCAATGTAGTTAGGACAAGAGAAAAACTGATAATTTGGAGAAATGGTTTTTCATCAAACATTTTTGATAAGGGTATGATATCCTATATATATATATATGATATAAACACAAATATATAAAACAAAGAGTCATTCTCCAATGCATAAGTAATCAAAAGATATGAACAAATGGTTCTCCAAAGGAGAATCACAAATTATTGAAGACTATATGAACATTTACTCCAAATTACTAACCAAATAAATCAGACAAGTTGAAACAATTCTGAGATTTCATCTTAGATGCAGAAAATGGACAAAAATATGAGAATAATAATTATTTCAGGGTTGTGTAGATACATTAGAACCACTAATACATTATTGTGTGAATTATGATTTGATCAAACTCTTTTGGAAAGCTATTTAGAAATTGTGATTAAAATGATGACAAGTCTAAATCATTGATCCTACTTCTGGTGAAAATAGAATCATGACATCTGTATTGCACACACACATATGTGTATGTATAATACTTTTGTGGTAACAAATAATTGGAAATAATATAGATGCCTATTAATAGGGGAATGATTAAGCATAATGTGGCACACAAATACAATGGAATATGAAGATTTGAGACACATAAACTAATGTAAAATAAGCACAATGAGGATACACACACATAATGACTACAATATAAATTGAATGAACATAAAACAAATAAATATAATTATTATGTACAAGGTCAACCTTAGAAAAGAGCTTTTAAAAATTCATTTCAGGGGCAGCTAGGTGGCGCAGTGGATAGAGCACCAGCCTTGAATTCAGGAGGATCTGAGTTCAAATCTAATCTCAGACACTTAACACTTCCTAGCTGTGTGACCCTGGGCAAGTCACTCAACCCCAGCCTCAGAAAGATAAAAAAAATAATAATAAATAAATAAAAATAAGAATTCATTTCATTTCATAGGTGGGGGACTTTGGGTTTCAAATACTATATATATTATGAGACATTTAATGAATTGTTATTGTTAGAAGATAGAGTTCTCTGGATATGAGGAGTATGGGGGATATATTTGGAAACAAAGAGGACATTTTAAAAAGGCAACAATAGAAATTTTAAAATTAAAATAACTACCAGCATTTATAATTTTATTCTTTAGAGTTCTCCCTGTATTGATGCAGATCTCAAATACCTCTACATCTTACTAATGCCCTTCTCACAAATTGCTATCTTTTTCCCCCAACACTCCCAAATCATCACTCACTGGTCAGCACTTTGACGATAAGCCTTTCCAAATTTTGTTAGGCTGGTTCTTAAACAACAGACATACATCTCACATTCAGACTCTTTTTTAATCTTGGAAGAACCTTCTAGAACTTGGGTCCCTCTTGCCTATTCTTCTGGAAGTTAGAGTCATCTCCACACCATAATGAAGGACCAGAATAGGACTTCTGTGGAAGTGTATAATCATAATAATTACATATATAATTATACAAATAAATTAATCTTTCTAATTATATTCTTGTGATAAGATCTGTGCACTAACTGGATTTAATTGGTCCTCACAACAATGTTACCAGGTATATACCGAACATTTTTTCTACCTTGTGCAAAAGAATAAACATAGAGACAACAGAGGCATTAAATGGTTCATCCAACATCACATATGGTTCCCGGAAATTGGGATTTAAATTTACCAATCCCAAAAGGTGGTTTTATATTCACAAAAGAGACATCCTATCACCCAGAAAATTTCATTAAAATGTAAGCTCAAATACTTCATTTTAGTGATTTTTATCAACTTGAATTTTTCAGATCATATTTTGAATCTTTATCTATAATTATATTTATCTATAGATTTATATCTATGCCCCTCCAATGATGCAATTTTAAATTTTCCCTGGAGAGCTTTGCTAGGCTTGTATAACCAGTTGCTGTTAGCACTTTCTGTTCTTTTCTCTGATTTGAGTGATGTAAAATGAGTCATTAATTAAGAAGAAAAAATGAATGTACAAGTTTTATAATATTCTTTTACTCTGAAATAGATATTCCCTTTCTTCTCTCTTTACCTCTTCTACTTCCTTATATTTAAATAGAAACTAGACTTTTGAATTCCTTAGTATATGGACCTTCCAGTGAAAAATTTCCCTCTACCAATGGAATAGCACCTTTCCTGAAATTTATAGCCTCAGAGTTGCCTGGAGTACTAAGAGGGTGAGTGACTTCCTCAGTGTCACACAGCAAATGTCAGAGGCAGAACTTGAACTCGTCTTGTTGGCTGCAAGGCCTGCTTTCTTTCTACTATAGCATGGCACTTCCATTAAAATATTTTATTTTTAATTTCTTCTGGTAGGCAAGGAAAGGCCATTTCTGATCATTTCTTACCATTTCAACTGAGAGATTCCAATTAATGGGAGATAAAGATCACAAGAAGTTGCTGATTGGCAGTTTTAGTGATATAACAACTTCTATAATTTCAATTTTCCATGAAAATCTATATGGCAATAGGCCTAATATTAAATATAATTTATAGAAATATATAAACAATTCTACTTTTTCCTCATTATTATCAATGAGAGAACTTTCAAAACATTTGATATGAACACATTTTTATTCAATTTAACTCAAATATACTAAGGACCCACTACGCACATGACACTTTTCCAGGCACTATACTTCTTATTGTAACACTATGGGGAACAACAAGAAGAAGAAATGCTTAAAATTCATCAATGTTGACATGCACAATTAAATCCTGTGAGCAAAGGGAAAATTTGGCAGATGAAAAATCATTTAACTCAGTATATCATAAGTAATATCATATGCCATCCTTTTAAAAAAAATAAAATGGCTCTTTTAATTTAATGAGCAAATCTGAATGGTAATTCTCAATCTTAAGAATTTTAGTGAAGCAAAAAAGACTGAGCATGTGCAAGAAAACATCATTACATTGCCCTCTGCTGGTGTCAAAATTCATAGATATCTCCCTGCCCTGAAATATGAACCCTTTCTTGATGGCTCTTGGATGAATGAGGAAGAAAACAATCAGTTTGGGGATGGAGAGTCATAGGAAGGAAGGAAAGAAGGAAGGAAGAAAGGGAGGAAGGAAGGAAGGAAGGGAGGAAGGGAGGAAGGAAGGAAGGAAGGAAGGAAGGAAGGAAGGAAGGAAGGAAGGAAGGAAGGAAGGAAGGAAGGAAGGAAGGAAGGAAGGAAGGAAGGAAGGAAGGAGAGAGAGGAGAAGGGGAAGGAGGGAGAGGAGAAGGGAGGGTGGAAGGAAGGAAGGGAGGAAGGAAGAAAGGAGGGAGGGAGAGACAGAAGGATGGAGGAAAGAGAGGAAAGAAGGAACGGAGAAAAGGAGAGCGGGAGGAAGGGAGAGGAGAAAGGGAAGAAAGGAGGGAAAGAGAAAAGGAAAAAAGAAGGGAGGAATGAAGGGAGGAAAAGAGAGGGATGGAGGGAGGGAGGAAGGAAAGAAGGAAGGCAGGGGAGGGAGGGAGAGAAGGGAAGGAAAGAGGGAAGGGAGAGAAGGAGGGAGGGAAAGAGGGAATGGAGGAAAAAGAAGGATTAGAGAGGGAGGGAGGGAAGAAGAAATGGAAGGGGGGAGGGAGTTTCTTAGTGTTGGAGATCCTAGACTTTTAGCAAGAGAAAATTATGACATTTTTCATTTTCCATTTATACTTATTATATTCATAGGCAGCAGCTTTGCATATATCCAAGCACTGAAAATTTTGAGAAAATGATCATGCTTTTTGCGATCATAGATTTAAAGTTGAAAGAATTTTTAGAGGTCTTACACTTCAACTTGTCCAATGTCCTGCAGATAGTAAAATGACAGAGCTAGGATTTGAATGTTGACATGTTTTCTGATTTGGTATGCTTTCCATTGTAGCACCCTATCTCCTAGATATATATTTTCCTAGATGATTATTTAAATCGTCTAGGAAAACTTGACTTATGGTCAAGTTCAAGTTTCTTGGTTTATATATGAGGAAATTGAGATCAATCACTTTTCCAAGCTCATATGTCTAGTAATTATCTGAAATAAGATTTAAACTCATGAATTCCTGACTGTCCAGTACTCTATCCTCTGTGCCATCTTTTACATATAAAATAGATAAAGTGAACATATTGGACCATATTATACTTAATTCAGAGGGCCTATGCAACTATTAACATTGTTCCAATAATTAAATCTGGTAGCATTGCAGTCCATCATTTGGAAACATAGATACAACTTATCTTCCTTGAAACTCAATAATATTTAAGTAGATGTGTTTCTTTGGCATAACACTCTGGAGAAAAAGTAATTATCAGCAGCAACTGTTGAGCTTTTTTTTTTTTTTTTAATCTTCCTCTTAGATATCTCCTTTCCAAACGAAATAATTTGGCATGTCTATACAAAGAAGTCTGTCCTGCCTTATTTTTCCTCTTTTTTTTCTTCCAATATTTCTTACACTTGACACTTTTTCCCTGAAAATGCTCTTTTTATCTACAAAGTTTTAAAATAATATAGTAATAAGATTTTGTTCTCTTCCAGCAAATTACTATTGTATTGACACTGTCTATTCTTTTCTTTTAAAACCGAAGAGACTACCTGGTTTCGTAACAGTACTGAATTTAATCTGAATGTTATCCAGATTAAACCTCATGCAAAAATAAAAAAAAAAGTCTGAGAGAGGAGCAAGTTCAGTGGAGAAGATAAAAATCAATTTTGGATGTGTTGAGTTTGTGGTATCCATGGGTCATCCAGATGAAGATATCTACTAAGCACTTGAAGGTATGGGTCCAGAGCTTGGAAGAGAAATCAGGACTACAAACATTATAATTCACATTTAAGATTTACCAAGTATTTTGTGAATATTATATCTTCTTATCCTTATAATAATTCTGGGAGGAATGTGATTTTGTTATTCCATTTTACAGATAAGGAAACTAAAACTGAGAGAACCTACCAAGAGTCATGTAGCAAGATTTTAATTCATGGATTCCAGGTACAGTTCTCTATCCAATATACTACCTGCTTATAGTTATTTCAGTTGAAGTATAATAGATACTTCTTCAGACGCTTATTTTAACTTTGAGTATCTTTCTTGTTTCTTGTGTACAACATATTGTTGGCTTCTGGTTTCAACACATTGGGTTATCTTCTGTTTTTTCAGTGAGTTCATCACATTCACATTTACAATTATGATTGCTAACTGTGTAGTTCCTCCATTCTTTACTCTTATACTTTTCCTTCTCTTTTCTTCCCCCTCCACCCTGAAGTTACCTTTGTAAAGGTGGTAAATGAAAGTCATAATAGTGAATGAGATTGCTTAGTGACATATTGTAAATAGAGAAGAGGATCAAAGGAAAGATTTTGTGTGAAGATCTCCACATTAAAGAATCAGGAAGAGGAGCAGAACCAGAGATAGAAAAGGAATATTTTTTAAAAATAGGATAATGAGAGCATGGAATCTTTGAAGCCATTGGAAGTCAGGCTATCCAGTAAGAAATCCTAAGATCCTAAAAGACTAGACATTGAGGAATGGAAACATTGGTTTCAAATAACTCAAGATCCTTCAAACCAGACTTTTATTTTCATTTTTATATCCCCAATACTTCTCACTCAGCCTTACATATAATAAATACTATGTAAATTTTTTTTGGATGAGATTAAATTGGATCTAATCTAACTCAAATGTGCAGCTAGTGGTGCAGTGGATAGAATGCCAAGTTTAGAGTCAGGAAGATCTGAATTCAAATCTCACTTCAGACATTTTCTAGCTGTATGACCTTAGGGAAATCATTTAGCCTTGTTTGCTTCAATTTTCTCATCAGTAAAATGAATCACAGAAGGAAATGATAAACCACTATATTATCTTTGCCAAGAAAACTCCAAAAGGGGTCAAAGTCACACAAACTGAAAACAACTAAATAGCAAAAGTTCAACCTTCACTTGAACAAGAATCCCTTCTATAACAAACATAGCCATAAGTGGTCAGCATGCTTTTCTATTGTTATTTTATTTTTTGTTTATCCCTCCCTCCCCCCCCCCCTCCCGGTAGTTGGGGTTAAATGACTTGCGTGGGGTCACACAGCTAGTAAGTGTTGTGTCAGATGCCAAATTTGAACACGGACCCTCTTGACTCCAGAACTGGTGCTCTATTGTACCATCTAGTTGTCCCAGCATACTTTTCTTAAAACCTCCAAGAAAGACAAACCCATGACCTCCTCAAACAGTTCACTATATTTTTGGATAGATTTCATTGTTAAGAAGTTTTCCTTACATTAAGCTTAAATTAAGCCTAATTCATCCCCCCTGGACCTTATCAAAACAAACCTAATATCTATTCCACATGAGAAGACTTCAAGGACTTGAATATAAGTATCATATTCCACTGCCCTCCTCCCCCCCAACCAAAGTCTTCTTTTCCTCTGGTTAAACATTCCTATTTTTTCAATGAAAACATATATTATTATTTCAAAGATGTTGACCATTCTAGACATCTTCTTCAACCGGGGTACTCTTTAGTTTATTGATTTCTTATCTTAATATGGCATTAGAACTGAATAGAATTTTTCCAATATGGTCTGATCAGAACAGAGTCTAAGATAGGAGGCTCAGTTCCATAATTCTAATAACAGGCCAAATTCCTAATATCAAAGGGGAAAAAAATCTCCTTAGAAGATTCAGGTGAGAATATCACTGGAAGCATCAACTGTATCAATTGGGAATTAATTCTGGCAATATTCCAGACCTCCAAGAGAGTTTAGACTGATGATGATGATGATGATGATGATGATGATGATATAACAATCAATATTATAACTATTAAAATAGTTATCATGTAAGTAGTATTTGGAGGTTTTCAAAGTGCTTAATCTGTTATATCATTTGATCCTCATTATAACTCTATGAAGTAGGTGCTATTATTATCTCTATTTTACAAATGAATAAACAAGCTAAGAAAATGAAATGACTTGCCCAGGATTACATAGCTAGTAAGTGTCTGAGGAAGGTCTTCTTTCCAAACCTAAAACTATGCCTTGCCACCTACTTGCCTTTAGGGGTAAGGAGAGACTTTGAAATTAATCCTTAATGCCACTTGACCTATGCGTCTTTGTACAAGAAAGTTAAAATCTTTAGCCTCAGTTTCCTTTTTCTGTAAGATGGGGGGGGGGGGTCATACTAAGCTATTTCTATTGTCACTTTGAATTTTGACAGTCTTCTATGTCCAATTCTAACTAGCTTGATACAAAAACTGGAATATCTCAAACAAAAACCCATACCATACCTCATTGTACTTGAAATTTCTAGTTCATGTAATGGGTAACATAGGAATATTGCTTTTCATAGTTAATATCCAAATCTTGGCAAAATGTGGTAGACTGTCTCTGAAGGTCCTTAAGGTTTATGGGGGAAAAGACAAAGCTCTGAAAAAAAATAAGGGTCAGAAGCATATTCCAAAAGGCATGCTGAAGCATTTTAAGCCAAAGTGAATCTCAGGAATTGCTGCATCTAAAATGTTAATAAAATTGTCCTGTTAAATATTAAACATTATGAAATCATGGTATTTAGTTTAGCATTTTGACAGCATTAGAAACAATTAGAAAAGTTTCATGCAAAATGCCCTAGGCTTTGCTCAAAACTCTAATTGAGTTGGTAAGATGGATAGATAGCCCCTCAGTACCAAGAGAAAGAAATGAGAAATAGCAGCTCCAGCCTCAGGGGTGCAAATGGTTTCAACAGTGCTCTCCCTCCCTCCCACCCCATCCTGGCCCTTCAAGTGCTGTTTGGTCATACAACTCTGGTTTCCCTCAGACCTTCCTGAATGCAGGGACTATTTCATTTTTGATTTTATACTCTCAACACAAAATAGAGACTGTATCGCATAGTAGGTGCCCTAATAAATGTTCATTCACTGAATTTTTTTGTCTTTCATCTTGGTCAAACCCATTATTGCACACAGTAGGTTTGTCAGCTGATGCTCTATGTGTTGAATCACAACTTTAGAACTGAAAGGATCATGGAAATCATATCCAATTTTCTCATTTTACAGATGAGAAAACTAAATCTCTATAAAATTAAGTGACTTACTTAAGGTTAATCAACATAGCTTGTAAGTGGCAGAGCTGGGATATGAATGCTAGTTCTCCAAATCCAAGTCCAGCATCCTTTCCATAGAGCTACACTGGCAATATTATAATAAGTTCACAAAGGAACACACAAGAAAAATGGTTGCATGTTCTTGACAATTATGACATTCCCAAAAGGGTTGAAATCAATCTTTAATTTATTCCATAAATAATAACCAACCAATCAGCAATTGGACTGCTTTTCTTAAAAATCAGTTTCCTCTTTGCCATGGAATGAACAAAAATATGATAGAAAATGAAGGGTTAACCTTTACCAATTGATTTAAGACTGATCTAAAGATTCCTCTCATTCTTGTCCCTTGGGAAGACAGCTGAGAGCCTGCAAAGTTTATCCTGCAGTTTGCTTCATGTTGAAAGATGGTTTATGTCTGATATTTCTTTTTGTTTACAAGAATTTGTGTGTGTGTGTGTGTGTGTGTGTGTGTGTGTGTGTGTGTGTGTGGTATGTGTATGAAAGAGAGAGAGAGAGAAGAGGGAAGGAGAGAGGGAGGAAGACAGAGACAGAGACAGAGAGACAGAGAGAGAGAGAGAGAGAGAGACAGAGAGAGAGAGACAGAGAGAGAGAGACAGAGAGACAGAGAGAGAGAGACAGAGAGAGAGAGAGAGAGAGAGAGAGAGAAACACAGAAAGAGAGAGACAGAGAGAGAGAGAAGAGAGGAGAGAGGAAAAGAGAGAGACATAGAGAGAGACAGAGAGAGAGAGACAGAGACAGAGAGAAAGAGAGAGAGAGAGGTGCACGCTCTCATGCATGATCTCTGTGTGTGGCCTTGCTGTGTGAATGCACAGTGTTCCCAGCCCTGCTTACCCTGAAGGCTTCCAAACCTCCCTGCATGCCGGCTGGGTCAAAAACATCTCTTAGAAGAGAGGAACAGGAGTAATCTTCTGCTGGAGATATTACACAGGCTGCTCCAATTGGAGTGGGGGGAGGGGGTTAGTTAAGGGGCTCAGTTTAAAAGCTTCCTTTTATTTCTTGTTTTTGCATGTATAGCTCTGGCTGGTTCACATGTATGCATGGAAAAAAAAAAAAAAAAGAGTGCCCACAGATGATCAATGCTTCCAGCAGTGTGGAAGCTGGAAAGGCAGACTAGTGCTGAAAAACAAGGATTCAAGCCATTAACTGTGTTTAGCCTGGGCCTTGGCGCACGCAGAGATGCACTGAAAGCTGGAGCTTTTGAGGACAGGAAGTTAGAATAGTGCCCTTTCTACATTATTTTTCATAAAGTTTTGAAATTGAAACATGTCATTAGGTCAAGGGAGATTAATACACATTCTTAAAAGTCCTTTCTAGTTTTTTTTTTGGTTTTGTTTTTAAGTTAGAGAGGACTAATTGATTATATAACAAAATGAAGTAACTTCTTTTGGGTGGAATTTTTTCTTTCTTCATATATTCACCTTGACTCTTTCTCTTTCCTCCCTTTATGCAGCCAGGTAATATAATGGATATAATTCTGAACTTACAATCCAAGAGGATCTGAGTTCAAATTTTGGCCCAGATACTTGCTATCTATGTAAACCAAAAACCAAATCAGATTACTTGATATCTCTCAACCTCAGTTGTATAACAAAAACATTTACTTCCCAGGGTTGTTATGGGGTTCAAACAAGATAACATGTATAAATTGCTTTGTAAACCAAAGTGCTATAGCAATTTTAGCTGTTATTATTCTTTTCCCCAGGTACAGACTGTCTGAAATGTGATTTTAATCTTGCTGTTCTTCTGTGCAAATCCCTCATGACCTGGCTTGGTCAAGTGTCCCATTCCTAGTTCCTGTTACTTTTTTTTTTTTTTTTTTTCCCCAAGAGTAATCTGGAATTTTAAGAGATGCTTTTGGGCACTGTGTCTGTACTGTCAAATAATATAAAGTCAGAAAGGTTTACAGAACCCAGGATCATCATCAGCTTGAGAAACGACCCCTTGATAATCTTTACCAATCTTTTACAACTATTTGGTACTGAGTAATTGATTTTCCATCCTCTTTTGATTTTTCTGGGAATATTGGGTGTTAATCTTCCCTTTAGTCTTAATTTAGTTGCTCCTAGAAGCTTGTAAATTCTGAATTTAGTATTTTGCTCTGACACTCTGACGATGTATCCCTCTTAAAAACTAAAGTCTTTTTTAAAGTTGCTAAACTGCTATCCTTTCTCCCCTAAAATGAACCTATAATCTAGGTGTAAGGGATGGGAGGAGAGAGGATAAAGATTTGACTCCCTTCCCCCCCATTTCCACATTGGTTGATGTAGTCTTGTAAACAAAAATGATTCAGTGTTAATGTGTTAATAAAGTGTTAAAAACCTGGTGATTGATCACTTTAAGAAATAATTATTGAGTTTCTGATTGAATCATAAGGGAGAAAATAATGATTGGTCACATTCCTGGTTCCTTAAAAGGCACTGTCCAGCAGAGTAGAGCCTGAAAAGCAAAAGCTATGCTACCACAAAGAAAAAGCCTAGGACTCCAGGAACAAGGCTGTTGAAGGCCAATCTAGGAAGAAAAGTGTTCAGACAAGTTCTGTATTGCTAAAATCACCCCACCTTCCCCACCCTACGGACTCCAACTGGATAAGCCTGTGTCTTCTTTGTCTTGTGCTTATTCCACAAAGCCTGAAAATTTCCCCCAAGGCATAGAGAAAGACTGTTTACCTTTTGTTTTTGTTTTAAAGCATTTACTTAGTGTTTACAGTCCTGACCACAGACTTTTGATCTGTAGGTACTTACTGGAAATGTAATAGATAGATAGCAGTGTAAAAGGACATATAGCTCTTATATATATGCTCCAGAAATGTTCAAAGAATGATCAAAAAATCTAAAATGAAATATCAATAAAATCTTTCATTCAGCTCAAGAGATAGTATAAGAAGATGGCCAGAAGCCACTACTATGAGAAGTAGGATTCCACCAGGAAAGCCAGTATTAAGAAGAAGTGATCAGGTTCACAACAATGACCTGGCAGGGGAAGTTCTACAGGATCAGAAACTTACCTTTTGCATCCTGATTAGAGAATCATCTCCCATTTCTACTAGGAGGGGAAGCAGGGGGAAGCGGTAACAAAAGATTGAAAGTTCATAGCAATGAGTGAAATTATATCAATACTTAATCTAAATAAATTGAATAATATGACATTTAAATAAGTTAAATTAATTAGAGAGAAAAATAGATAGGAAAGATCATAATTATTATAGATCTTTATGTAACTTTTTCAACCTAAATAAAACTACCAAAAGATAAACAGGAAAGAACTTTTCAAAGATAGATATAATGGCTCTCTGACACTGAATGGAAAAAGGAGTATATCTGTATCTCAACTGTGCATGAAACATCGCCATTATAAAAACTATGTATTTAGACCATAAAAGACTTCTAAAAGAATACCAAACAAGAAAAGGTATTAAATGTTTTTTTTTTTTTATAAACTGAAGAACAGTAAAAAATATAAATGTTAAAGGGCTTTTTAAGAAAAGTTTCTAATTTAAAGGAAAACTAAAAAATTTAATCTTAAAGAAATGGTGGGTCAAAGAATATATAGCATATAATTGAATTAAAGAAAATGACAAGACAACATTCATTCACTCAACTGAAGTTTTTGGTGAAAAAGGTTGCTTTTCTCCTTGTCAGGCTCTTTCTGTTTATGCCCTTGAATGTGAGCCTGACAAGGAGAAAGACAATCTGAATTGGAGTTTTCAGTTAAAATGTTTAATTAGTTTAAGGTATCTGTATTTTTAAATTTCTAAGTCCAGTGGCCTTTTTTCAAATATCATACTTTTAAAAATCTCTGCAGTTTTTGACATTGTTGCATAACACTTCTTGCTGAATGTTTTCTTCCTTGCTTCTTTAGCACTGCTCACTCCTAGTTTTTGTCCTATCTGCTCTCAGTTTTCTTTGGTGATTCATCATTAAGGAACAAATAACTTAATGCCTAACTGTGCATTTCTTTCAATGTTCTGGCCTCAGCCTTCTTTTTAGAGTGGCACAGGAAAATTCAGACAGGAAAATGGATAATTTAAAGCAATCCTCAAATCCTATCTAGCACTAGTATTATTCCATGAACTCTTAAATTCTACTGATGTCAATGTCAAGTTTTAATTCAATATGAGAAAGACAATTCAGTATTTTTCCTTGTCCTTAATATATATTTTCCTTTTGCTTTTTATGATTCCTGAATTCTTCCTAATTTTCTGTCAAAACTGATAGTTTCAAGAGCAAGTTAAATGAAATTCTTGTACTCTTGTATCTACTATCTTTATTGATAATCTTTGATTCGGGAATAAACACAGGACTGTTATTTTTTCTATACAAATTTTCTCAAATGTTTTTTTTTTGGGGTGGTTGGGAAATTAACACAGATTGAACATCAGAATGAGTAGGACATAATCAGATATTTGAATTGTTATTTTAAGATTCAGTCTACCTCTTTGGTGTATTAAATGGGCATCCAGTGAGGATCAATTTGTCATATGGCCAGCATAACATCAGGGAAGATTCAAAATATATAACAGCAAATAACAGTTAAAGAAAGTATATATATATTAATAGAAGAAATTATATTCATGAGTGTCCATCTTTATGTCTCTAAATTTTTTTGGGTCTCTACTCTGCACCATTTCTTATTTTATGTTTTACCTTCTTTCATTCCCCGCCCCACTACCTGCAAGCAGCGTATAGTTAAGAAAGGATACATTTTATATGTATATGTAGAAATATACATATGCATACATGCACACATATCTTTCCTATTCCTTCTTTAATTGCTTTAATTCTGCTCTTAATTTGCCTTGCTATTACTTAATCTCTCCTCACCCATGGATCCCTCCCTTGTTTTCTTCCCTCACTCTTTGCTTCCCTGTCCATCCATTCCTCTCCTCTCATTTTTTAATAGGTTTTGGAGGGTGTTTTACCCTTTATTGTATATATGTAATGTTACCTATTTAACCCATTCCTAATATGAATAGGTTTTCAGAGCTATGATCCCTCCTCCTTCCTCTAATGCCTCGTTGTCTATTCTTCCTCTATACCTCATTTGTATGACATAATTACTATTTTCACTTTAACTCTGCCCCAGTCTTTCTTTCGTGCTATTGTATTGTTAATGTCAATCTTAAACATATGCTATAAATTTCCCAAATAAAAAAAAATAAACAATTTATCCATGTTGAGTTCTTTAGGACTGATCTTTGATATTGGCTCTTATATATTAAATTTTCTATTATGTTTGAGTTTGGTTGATTGAAAGTCCTGAAAACCTGCAAGTTCATTGAATGTCCATTTTTTCTCATTCAATATTATAGATATTTTGCAATTTTGCAATGTTGAAAAATTACCCATATACATGTTTTGTAAATAAAAAGTTTTAATAAAAATAGATGAAAATAGTATAGATAATTTTGCTGCATATGATATATTTTTGGCTGCAGGCCTAGTTCTTTTGATTGTTTGTAGATATGATTCCAGGACCTAAAGTCTTTTACTGTGGCTGCTGATAAGTCCTGTATAATTCTAAGTAGCTCCAGCATATTTGAATTGTTTATTTCTTGTTTCTTGCAAAATGTTATCTTTAATCTGAGGGTTTCAAAATTTGGCAATGATATTTCCCATAAAGGATCTCATTGAGGTGGAGATCAGTGAATTTTTTTCTATTTCTACTTTTCTCTCATGTTCTATCACTCCACAACAATTTTCTTGGATTATTTCTTGCATTATTGTATCAAGGTTCTTTTTTTGGTCACAACTTTCAGACAGTCCAATTATTTTTTTTTAATTTTCTCTTTTTGGTCTATCATTTTTCTTATAAGATGTTAGGATTTTTTCCTCTTTGCCAGCTCATTTTTTTCCTAATCCTGAGGTGAGAGGGATGATGACTCTGGCTTCACTTCAGCTATCTCCTCTGATCAGGAATCCCAAACCAAAAGCTTCCCTCCAGCATGTTTCAGCAGCACATCTGGCCTGGCATTTCAAATCAGCCAAGGTTCACTCAGATTTCCCAGACTCAGATCTCTACTGGACAAACAATCTGGAAGGTGAAAGTTTCAGTGGTTTCTGCTGAGGATCCAGCCACACCCAGATTACCTTGGGGTTTGACATTTGGTGTTTCTGTGGTGCTAGCCCGAAGGCATTTGCATTCACATGGGTTAATACCTGCACCAGGTCTTTGTTCAGATCTTCTCAGGTTACATTATGAGGACCCTTTTCGGCCCCAAGTCTTCTTTATTTTTTCAGGATCTATGTTTGCTCTGAGGTGCAAATTTGTTCTATTTTGGGGGAAATCAGTAGAGCTTGAAATCCATCTTCCCAGAATCTTCCTATAATCTTTCCTGATATCTCCAGTCTTTGGGGTAGAAGCTTTTTTTTACTTCAGCATTGTCCTCTGAAAATGAACCCTAGTCTTCCTTGTTTTCATAGTAGGTTTTTATGGTGGGTTCTTTCTTCTTTGCTGGTTCATATTTTTTTTTTTTTTTTTTAATAAGAGGTATTAGTGTAAGTACCTCTAATCCTAAGGTGTCTCTGGTGTCTCTGGCTTCACTTCAGCTTTCTCCTCTAACCAGAAGGCCCAGACTAAAAGCCTGATCCTTCAGCAAGTGCCTGCTCTCAGCAGTGTCCCTGCCCCACTGCCTTTGCACTCAGGGGTGCTGGTTCCTTCTTACCCAGGGCTGAATCTTAGTAGTAGAGCTAGATCTGGAATTCCCAGTCAGCCAGAGTTCACTCAGTCTTCCCAGACTCAGACCCAGATTCCACAAGCAGTCTGAGAGGTGAAAGTTTCTGTGGTTCCTGCTGAGGCTTCAGCTACATCCAGCTCACCCCAGAGCTCCCTACTTAGTATTTCTGTGCAGCTAGCCTAAAGGCGTTTGTACTTGGTTAGTCCTGGGCAGGGCCTTTCTTCATATCTGGGATCTTTCTTCAGATTTCTACTGTCTTCAGATCTTCTTGGGGTATATCAGGAGGACCCCTGTTCTACCCCAAGTCTTCACGAGTCTGTGTTCACCCTGAGATGAGAATTTGTTCTATTTGTGGGGAAAATTGGAAGAGTTTGAAATTTACCAACCTACTCTGCCATCCTCCCAGAATCCTCTGCCAGGATTAGTTTTAACATAAGTTCAGATGAATGAGAATCTACTACTTGTGTTCTTGGGGATGATCAGCAGAACTTAAGTAGAAAACTAAGGAAAGTGGTATTAGAAAGCACAGATTTGACTATGATTTGTGCTGAAAACTGTATTAACTTACTTTGTAACAAAGAAAATAGGCCTATTTAATTGGTTCTGTCTTTCTTGATGGGCTAACAGAAAGATCTTTGACATTATTTTATAACACTAGATTATTATAATTCCTACCACCTGAATTATCAGTTACTAGTAATAGATATGATGATTATATTTCTTGGATGCTGAAAGTTGATATTATTTATTTCTTTGCCTTGATTGATAAAGTGGTACACTGCGCTGTTGTTTTTAACAGCAGTAAAAAACTGCAAAATGAATCTGTCACACCTGATTGCTACTGAAAGAGACCAAATATATGTAATTGACTTAGTTGACTATAAAAAAGGAGTAAAACTAAATTACTTCTAAGATTTCTTCTACCCCTAACACACATGGTGCACACACACACACACACACACACACACACACACACACACATACATATGTCATTGAGACCTAAAATACAAGAAAGCCATATAATTGGATATGTACTTATTGATACTTTTAATTTGTTCTGAAAATTTCCCTATATATTTGAGAAATAAGGTCTTTAATAGAGAAATTTGTAAAAAAAAAAAAAAATTCTTAGTTTTGTTTGTGCAAAACCTTTTTGTTTTCATATAATCAAAATTATCTGCTTTATTTCTTGTGATCCTTTTTATTTCTTGTGGGGTCATAAACTTTTCCTTTATCAGATAAAAATTTCCTTCTTCCTCTAATTTATTTAGGATATCACTCTTTATCATACATCCATTGTATTTGTATTTATATGAAAAAATGTTTTCTAATTTCTATTATATAATACTTTGGTTTGTGCTGGCCTGTTGTGAATTTTATAATGTTTGCAGTTATTTTGAATGGAATTTCTCTTTCTGCTGCATTTTGTTAACAATATGTAGAAATACTCATAATTTATTTGGGTTTATTTTATGTTTTGCAATTTCATAAAGGTTGTTATTTCATTTAGTTCTTAGTTGGTTCTTTAGGATTCTCAAAATATATCATCTTAACATCTGGGCAATTCATATTACATAAATATCCATCTATTTCATTTATATTATCAGTTATATTTGTATATAATTGGGCAAAATATACCCAATATATTGATCTACTCTTTCTCTCTTTTATTGATGCATATCTTTGGAAAAATGAATTTTCTCCTTTGACTGTAGCCTACAATTTTTGAATTGTCATTTTCTTTAATAAAATTATGGATTGTTTCTATGACTTTTTCTTTGACACACTCATTCCTTAAGATTAGATGATTAGTTCCCAGTTAATTTTTAATCTATGCATCTATGATCCTTTATTAAATGCAGTTTTATTGCCTTATTGTCCAAAATGGTGCTTTTAATATTTTTATTTTTCTGCATTTGTTTGTGAGGGTTTTATTCTTAATACATGGTCAGTTTTTTTAACGTGCTATGTACAGCTGAGAAAAAGGTATACTCTTATTTATCTCCATTTAATTTTCTACAGAGACCTATCATGTCTAAATTTTCTAAAATTCTATTCATCTTGACTTCTTTCTTAATTATGTTATGATTAGATTCATCTAGTTCTGAAAAAGGAAATTTTAGGTCCCCCACTAGTACAGCTTTACTATTTCTTCCTCTAATTCACTTAACTTTTTTTATAAGAATTTGAATGCTATAATATTTGGTTCATATATATTTAATATTAATATTACCATCTATGGTACTTTTAAGCAAGATATAGCTTCCTTGCTTGTTTCTTTTAAATGGGTCTAGTTTTGTGTTGTCTGAAAACATGATTACTATTCCTGCTTTTTAAAAAATTTTAGCTGAAGCTTAATATATTTTGATCTGTTTTCTTACATTGACTCTCTGTGTACTTCTGTTTTGGTCGTATTTCTTGTAAATAACATATTGTTGGATTTCGTTTTCTATCTCCTTCAATTTTGTGGATTAATTCATCCCATTCACATCAGAGTTTAATAATAATTAATAACTGCATTTTCTGCTATCCTATTTTCTTTTGTTTTATCTTTCTCTCTTTTTTACTATGTCTTTCCTTGAAAGTTTATTTTGCTTCTTACCACTACTTCCTTTAATTTGTCTTACCTTTTGTCACCCTTTCCTTTTCTTTTTATCTCCATTCCTCTCCTATTTACTCTTTGGGCAAGATAGAGTTCAATATTCAATTAAATGTGTGTATATATATTCTTCCTTTTTTGAACCAATTCAGATGAGAGTTAAGTTCAAATGTTTACTGTCACCAACATCACCATTTTCCTCTCCATTATAAAATATCTTACTTGTGTTCTTCTTTTATTTGAAATAATTTCCCACTTTCCCAGTACATCTTTCTTTTTCAGGTATCCATTTTTTGGGGGGAGATAATGCCCAATATGATCAATATGCTCATGTATCCTTTGTGTAGATAGACTCCTTCTCACTGCTTTAATAGTGACAAAGCTCTGCCAGCTAGAGGGGGAAAGGGGAAAGGGAAAAGGAGGGAGAAAAAAATTTTGGAACAAAAGGTTTTGCAAGGGTGAATATTGAAAATTATACATATGTTTTGAAAGTAAAAAGCTTTAATAATTAAAAATAGAGAGAAAAGAAACAATTAAAAATAACAAAGTTCTAAGAAGTTATATATATCATCTTCCCATAAAGAAATAATAGTTTAACCTTATTGGGTCCCTAATGATTTCATGTTTCCTGTTTTATAACACTCTAGAAGCTTGTATTTGAAAGTGCAAGATTCTATTCAACTCTAGTCTTTTCATCAGAAATGTTTGAAAGTTCTCTATTTCATTAAAATTTTCCCCCTGAAGAATTATGTTCAGTTTTGCTGAATAGGTAATTCTTGATTGTGATCTTAGCTCCTCTGCCTTCCAGAATATCATATTTCAAGTTCTCCACTCTCTTAATGTAAATGCTGCTAAGTATTGGATAATCCTGATTATGGCTCCATGATATTAGAATGGTTTCTTTCTGGCTGTTTAAAGTATCTTCTTTGTGACCTGGAATCTCTGGAATTTGACTATAATATTCCTGGAAGTTTTCATTTTGGGATTTCTTTCAGGAAGTCATTGGTGGATTCTTTCAATTTCTATTTAATCTTCTGTTCTAGATATCAAGCAGTTTTCCTTGATAATTTCTTGAAATGTGATGTTGAATCTCTTTTTTTTTTAATCATGATTTTTTAGGAGGTATAATAATTTTAAAATTATCTCTCCTGCATCTATTTTAAGGTATGTTGCTTTTATGATGAGATAATTCATATTCTTTTTTTTTCATTATTTTGTCTTTGTTTCATTGTTTCTTGATGTCTCATGGAGTCATAATCTTCCACTCACCCAATTCTAATTTTCAAGACATTAAATTCTTCAATGAACTTTTATGCCTCCTTTGGGCCAATTATGTTTTTAAGGAGTCATTTTCATCACTGAAATTTTGTACTTCTTTTTTTCTATTTCATTAATTCTGGTTTTTTAAGATGTTTTAAGTGTTTCTTCAGTATTTTTTGTGTCACTTTTACCAAGCTGTTGGTTGGTTGTCTTGTCATAATTTTCTTCCTTTGCTTTTGTTTCTCCCCTCAATCCAGTACTTTTTTTGATTCTGAAAATAATTTTTAGCTCTTCTAGGAATCCTTGTTGCATGTATGTTCAATTTGTAAATATTTTTAGGTTTTACTTTTAGCTATTTTTATATCATTATTTTCTTTTGAGTTTGTGTCTTGATTCTCCTTGTAACTAAAATAAATTTTTATGATTAGGTGCTTATTGTTGTTTGCTCATTTTTTCTGTCCTATTTCTTGACTTTGAACTTTATATTAAACTTCTGTTCTATTCATGAAATAAATCTGAAGGAGTTTACTATTGCAAGCTTCAGACATTTTTCTTTGCTCTTTTTAGAGCTAGTTCTGAAAATTTTGAAATTTTGAGAGATATGGTCACTGTTTCCTTGCGACTAAAATCAACATTACTCCTTAGGCTCTTGCTTCCTTGTGAACCAAAAGCAATACTATTCCTCAGGGGCTCCTGCTCTTCATGATAGCAAGCACTCTTCATCCTGGAACTGTGTTCTGGGAGTGATTGTGGGCAATAAAATTTCCAAAGATTTATCTGTCCTGTCCCTAGTAATAGTGCAGAAGGACCCCCTATTTTTTTTTCTTGATCAGTTGCCTGATCCCCTTACAGACTCTGGTTTGAGAGCTCCCAAAGCTGTCCACTTTTTTGTGTTGAAGCCACATGGGCTCTAGGTCAGTTGTACCAGAGTAGGGAAGTTTCTTCTTTCAACCTTAGTTATCTTGGCCTGGAAAAATATCTTACTTTGACCTTTTATTGGCTTTACCATTCCAGAATTTTTAATTGAGACATTATTTTATAGTTGTTTGGAGGGGAATATTGGAAGAATCTGGCTGCCTTTCCTACTATGCCATATTGGCTCCACCTCCAGAAGTCCACAAGTATTTATTTTCTTCTAATCTTATATAAATGTAATGAGGAATAAATTGAAGTTCAGGGGATTAACTACATTTCTTGTGGTTATGCAGCTAGTAATTGAAGTAATATTTGAAACCAGGTGTTACTAATTCATGTCTAGTACTCTAACTCTCTGACTACCCTAAACTGTTCTCAAGGGCCACTTGTTCATTTTCTCTTCTACTAAATATCCCTCCTTAGCAATCCTTTGTGCTCTTGACAAAAGGTTATGAGTCCATGAAAGATTGAAACCCTAATTTTACTTGAATTTGCTTCCAATCAAATGGAAAGTTGTTGAAGGACAATTAGCTCCAGCAGTTCTTTAGTTTATGGGATAGCACCAGCAAATGTTGTTTCCTATGAAATACCTTTTTTTAGATGGCATTTTGGTCATAATTCTACCAGATAACTTTTTCACTTTTATTTTGACTTTGAAAGAGAAAAGTTGAAATATATCAAGTCCATCTCCTTCATATAGTATATTTCACCAGAAACCTAAATCTTTGGAAAACTTTCACTTATGCAAGGGATAAAAGAAATGACAAGGCAGGAAAGAGGAAGATCTGCATGGTTTTATTGCAAAACAATAGGGTTTTGAACCTGTTCTACCTTTTTTCAACTAAAAGACCTTGTCTATTATGGGAAACATCTTGAATTGTTTAGATTGTTTTGACTTTTAGGTTGCAGTAGGTGAAAGTTGTGAATTATGGTTGGGGAAGTCATTTAACACCTCTGCCCTTTCCATCTCACCTCCTCAACACTGGCCCCTTTTTATAGGTTTAAAATACTTTAGTAACCAGATAAATTAATACAAAGATCAATTATGCAGCTAAATCTTTAGATTGGAAAGGGCTAAATTAATCTGAGCAATTCAGGTGTCTTTGAACCCTATCTTCTTCAGTACTCATCAACCTTGGGGAAATAAAGGATAATACTTTACTGACCTTGTTTTTACAGGTTGGGGGTGTTGGCTGGTGGCCCTGATCTTTAATGCTACTGATACAAATGGAAAGATATATGAGAAGGAAACTCTTTAAATGCTTGCAGGTGGCTTCTTGCCTCCGGAAGCTAGTACTAATGTCCTTTTGTGTTCTCCTATTCAATTTGTCTCTGGCTAAGCAATAAGCTAAGTTGTAGAAAAGGCAGGAAAGCAAGTAGGAATTCCTAAACAAAGAACATAGTTTGGGAAGAAAAAATGGAAAGAAAAATCTTTGGAACATGTTAAAAGCAGCCAAACACTATGCTTAATAATACCAGAGAGCCATCTTCTTTCCTCTCTCCCCACCCCCTGCACAATATTGAGTTAATTTTACTTCTTTTAAAAAAGGAAAAGAAAAGGAAAACGAAGTGGGGCCCTGTATACTTTAGGGGGGAAATGGACATTTTAAAAAAATTCCAAGGAATAATAATACCACCACCACAAATATTAATGTATAGATCATATAATCAGCAAGACAGCAGAGTAGTTGTTTTCTCCAATTTTTTTGATTCCCAAATCTTAGAACTTAATATCCTTAAGTTCCAACAAAACCATGATAAGAAAAATTGATATGAGGAAGAGGTAATTGTAATTTTCTTGAGCCTCAGTTTCCCTTACCACTAAGTAAATGAGGTTATAAGGAAAATGTTTCCTGAAACTTTATCATAAATTTGGAGCTGAAAGGATCTTTAGAGTCATTGAGTTCAACCCCCTCATTTTACAGATGAGGTAATTTGGAAAGAAAGTGATTAATTGACTTGCCAGTTGTCAGACAATTAGTAAATATCTAATGCAGAATTGGAACTTTTCCTAATTCCAAACCCCACTTAACTATCTATCTGCCTTAAATTACTATACCTACCTAAGTTATTATTATTTCATACCCACACTTAAGGGGCTATTATAACTAGATATACCCCCAGGTCAGAATAAATTAATATTAGTAGTCTAATTCCATATTTTAGGGGCAGGTCTGGGAGAGGTGGGGAAAAATGGCTCTATCAAAAAATGGTTCAGCTGATGTAAAAAAGGTAAAAGTAGGAGTCACAATCCTAAATATAGCAAAAGCAAAAATAAATTTAATTAAGAGAGTTAATCAAGGAAACTACATTTTACTCAAAGACATGGACAATAAAGTAATATCAAATTTTTTATGCAGTTTCTCAAATTGTACATGTTTAACATATATTGAATTGCTTTCTGTCTAGGGGAGTAGGTGGGGTGAAAGGAAGGAGAACAATCTAGAACACAAGGTTTTTAAAAAGAAAATTATCCCAAGATGGTTAAAGATGCTCACGTATTCTTTGAAATTTTTCTCTAATAAAGACCTTATTTCTCAAATATATAGGGATTTGAGTCAAATTTATAAAAATAAAAGCCATTCCCCAATTGATAAATAGTCGAAGGGTATAAATAGGCAGGATTCAAAAGAAGGAAATTAAAGCTATTTATAATCACATAAAAATGGCATACATCACTATTGATTGATCATTAGAGCTATGCAAATAAAACAATTCTGAGGTACCACCTCATACCTATCACAAATGACAAATGCTGGAGGAGATGAGGGAAAATAGGTACAGTAATGGGTGGAGTTGTGAACTGTTCCAACTATTCTAGAGAACAATTTAAATGCCTAAAAAGCTACACAATTGCACACCGTTCAACCCAAAGATGCCCCAGAGATCAAAAATACATACATATATATATATATATATATATATATATATATATATATATATATATATATATATATATGTATAAACTCTTTTCATTGTGGCAAAGAATTAGAAGTTGAGAGGGTGTCCATCAATTGGGGAATGGCTAAGCAAGTTCTGGCATATGATTGTTGATAGAGCATTATTGTACAGTAAAGAATAATGAGGAAAAATTGTTTTAGTAAACAATAACAACAACATGGGAATACCTATATGAAATGATGCAAAGTAAAGTAAGCAGAATCAGATCATTGTACATAATTACAGCATCACTGTAATGATAATCAATGGTTAGTGACTTAGATACTCTGATCAATACAATGATCTAAAACAATTCCAAAGGATTCATGATGTAAAAATGCTATCCACCTCCAGAGAAGTGATACTGATGAATTCTGAATATAAATGAACACATAATTTTACTTTTATTTTCTTGCTTTTTTGTGATATGGCTAATATGGAAATATGTTTTATACATGATTTCATATGTATAATTGGTTACAAATTGCTTTCCTTCTTGATAAATAGGGGAGGGACAGAAAGGAAGGAGATTATTTGGAATTCAATTTATGATTTTTAAAAAAATTACATGGATATAAATCATTTAGGCAAAATAAGTGAATTAAAAAAAAAAAAAAACTCCATCATTTAAAACACTAACCTTGAGGATAGTAGATGTAGTTGTACTAACAACTCATAAATAGCATGTCACAAAAGTCTTAGTGTAGTTTTAAGTTTGGGGTTTTTTTGGGGGGAGGGTTGGTAAGGCAATTAGGGTTTAGTGACTTCTCCAGGGTCACACAGCTAGTAAGTGTGAAGTGTCTGAAGTTGGATTTGAACGTTGGTCCTACTGACTTCAGCGCCAGTGCTCTATCCACCATCTAGCTTCCCCATAGTTTTAAGTTTTAAGGTTAAAGCTGCACCAAGACTTTTGGGATACCCAAATTATTTTGTAATAGCTGTTAAATCATGGGCAGCTAGATGGTACAGTGGATAGACTGTGGGCCTTGGAGTCTGGAGGACCTGAATTCAAATGTGGCCTCAGATACTTAGTAGCCATGTTCCCCCAGATGAATCACTTAACATGTGCCTCAGTTTCTTCATCTTCAAGATGAGCTGGAGAAGGAAATAACAAACCACCTTTACCAATGAAAACCCCAAACAAGATCATGAAAAGTTGAACATGACTGAAAATGATTGAACTCATAGGTTAAAACTATACTAAGACTTTTAAACAAAGACTAACTTTGTAATAGCTATTAAAAACTTAAAAGCTTCATAAAGATTTTTGGGACACAGTATTCATATAATTAGCACCAGAAAATTCCTACTCTCATCAAGATTGAGTTTAAAGCTGCCCTTTCTCCTTTGCACAGTTACTCTCCTCAACTCAAGATTATGTATTTCTTTTTTGTGTCTTCTTTTGGTCTTCAAATTTGATGTTCATTTTAATCTCATTTCACTGCTTTAAAAGTGTTTGGGGAAGAGGGGGAGGCCACACAATGTTATTTGTCTTGTTTGTTATTCTTCAAAAGGTATTTCCCTGGTAACAACCTTTGCACATCTCAGCAGATTCCATCTATAAATGCCACCCAGTTGCTTTCATGGTTGCTGAGTTATAAAGGTTGCTTTGCCCCTGAGCACTGAATTTTGGAGGGGCTGACAGCACTTGCATTCCTTCAACAACATAGAAACTACTGAGCTGATTACCTAATTATCAGAAATAATGTTTAAATAGGAAGCTGTCCAATGGCACAGATTCCCCTCTGTCTTTGCCATACCACATGTATGGCAAATAATTTCTTTCTGCCCCTCAGTAGATAGACTTTCTTGTGTCCTGGGATTCTTCTTATTGTCTCTAAGTTTAGCTCTTGAAGGGGATTCTAGGTGCCTGGATGCTTCTTATATTTTGGGCCCCACATTTTTTTCATTGGTGAAATTTCCCTCCCCTCTTCTGACTCAATCTCATATACCTGTTGTTAGTTAAGGTTCAAACATTGCACCAGTGAAACACATAATTTACTAATAGAAAAGGATCCAACCAAGACAATACCCAAGAATTTCTTCTAGTATTGCCCTAATGATAAGGGATTACAAAGTTGGGGAAATAGTTTAAGAAAAGTCTTGGGGAAGTTAGATGGTGCAGTGAGCACAAGCCCTGAAGTCAGGAGGACCCGAGTTCAAATCTGGTCTCAGACACTTAACACTTCCTCTCTGTGGGACCCTGGGCAAGTCACTCAGCTCCAATTCCCTCACTAAAAATAAAAAATTAAAGTAAGTCTTGGGCACAAATATCTATAGTTCAAGGTGGTGTAAGTTCAGTGGACCACATTATGGCTCCTTTGTTTGAAACCCTCTTTTTATTAAAATAAGGGACTTTGGTTTTCAGCATCTTTCCCCTTTTTAGAGCCCTGTGATAACTAAAAATATCCAAGAATAAGTATCTCTGTGAAAATTTTTACAGGGCTTAAAGATAACTGACGATTTTTTTAAATCCTAGAAAGGTTGTCTCAAGTAAGTATGGACTGATAATAGTTAAAGGGAACCATGATGCTAGTTCTCAGTGGCTGATTCTGATCTTGAGGTCTAGCACAAGACTCCCTTCTAGTTATGTTCTGATGCAGATTCTTACCTCCTCATGCCTGTACTATTACAATACCTTCTCAAAGGTCTCCTTGTCTCAAGTCTCTCTCCACTGCAGTCTATTCATCCCAAGTCTGACCATGTCACCTCCCTATTCAATGAACTCCATTGTCTCCAACATCTTATTGTCTCTAAGTTTAGCTCTTGAAGACCTTCATTTTCTGTTTCTCTTCGTACTTTTTCTAGTCATTTTATATCTTAGTCTCTCCACATGCTCTATAATCCAGTGATTGATCTCTTTTGCTTTTTCTTACATAAGACACCCCAGATCCCATCAGTGGATGTTTTCATTGACTATCCTTTATGTCTGTTTTTTAACATGCCACCTCTATCTCCTGGCTTCTTTGGCTTCTTTCAAATCTCAGTTAAAAAGTCCACCCTCTGGAAGAAGTTTTGCCCAGTCTTCCTTAACAGTAGTGTCTTGAGGCAGCTAAGTGGCGCAACGGACAAGCACCAGCTCTGAAATTTGGAGGATCTGAATTCAAATGTGACCTCAGACATTTAACAGTTCCTAGCTGTGGGATACTGGGCAAGTCATTTAACCCCAATTGCCTCAGCAAAAAAAAAAAAAAAAAAAAAAATTAAAATGCTAGTGTCTTCCTTTTGAGGTTATTTTCAATTTATCCTGTCCATATCTTATTTTATATATAGTTGTCTGCATGATTTATGCCATTAGACCGTGATCTCTTCAAGGACATGGACTGAATTTTTTTGCCTTTGTTTTGGGCATATAGTAAGTGCTTAATAAATACTTATTACCTCAATGATTTGTGGCTTAGCAGCTTACACTAAACTATCTTATTTGATCTGAAGAATTTTCCAGGTTTAACAGTGCATATGGTTGTTAAAAAAGGAAAACAGCAGCAGCAACCAAAACCAGTTGGGGGGCAGGAGGGAGGATTGATTTAATTAAAAAAGATATATGTTTTTCTTTTATTTTGCCAGACGCCCTTCAGTCGGTTGTCTATTGTGACATAAAAGACTACAAAGCTAGAAGAGACTTCAACCACCATGACTGTAATTATGCTTATTTTAGAAGTAAAACTTAGCCCCTAATTCATTCTCATTTTAGTATACTGTCAAAGTAACTTAAAGTAGACAATGGGGGTAGAATGGGGGAAGGGCATCAGGGACAGTTGGTTCTAGATGGCTGAAGTCATTGGTAATGTGATCTGGACCTTTTCAACCACTGCTGTAGGTCACAGGTTCAAACTCCATTCCAGGTTAGTAGTTACTAGACCTATGTGAAACTTTCACAGCAAAACCCAATAGCAGCACAGGTGTCAAATTTCCCTTATTGCCACACAGTGAAACCAGGGGCATTCCAGGCCCCTAGGCTCAAATCTGCAGCTGTAGTGAAAATAGAAAGACCTTTCTCTTTTTTCCAGTGCAGTTCAATGAAAAAACACCAGGGAACAACAACCTTATGCTACAGGCTTTCCAGAAGTTAGAACACATCAGATGGCAGACTTAAAAATCTTCATGGAATATATCGCCTATTCCTAACTTACCCAAAACACATATATAACTTTCTCCCACACACATACACATCCAATTCAAACATATAAACTCACCCTTGCATCATATTTTTCCAGGGATGGTGAACTAATTTTTTCGTTAAGCTATATAGATAGGTCCAGATATGTGATTTCGTTAGGCCAAAGAATTCTCAGGAGTCCCGTTGATGAAAATGGGCAACTCCTGCCCATTTTAGAATTTTGCAGAGTTGATTGGCCTACTATTAAGTGACTTGCTCATGATTACATAGGTGTCCTAGGCAGGACTTGAACTTAAGACCAGACTTCTATCTCATAAATCAAGATTCTTTTTTGCAGTACTTAATTGAGGTTTTTTTGGGGTGAATCCATGCTACTCATTTTTCAACAGGTTCTAAATACCCATCACTTTCAAATTTCTTGACTTATAGTGTATTGGGGAAGGAGGCATTGTTTTGTGTGAATTTTCCTAAGAATTCATCCTAGCTTCATACTTCTCTACAAGTATGGAACTCAAAGTGAGTTAGAAAAAGAGAAGTATTTCTGGAAACTATCTCAAAAAATCTGGTTAAAGGAAATTTGAACAGAAAACTGATAGATATTGCTAAGTGGGTTAAAAATGAGCACATTGCCTTGAATATAGTAAATATCTTTAAATGTTTGTTGAATCAAGGAGCAAGCTAGGTGACAGTGGATAAAGGACAAGATGAATTAAAAAAGATCTGGACTTGAAACTTGATACAGATATTCACTAGTTGTATGATCCTGGGTAAATCAACCTGTCTTAGACTCAATTTCCTTAGATGTAAAATAGAAGAAATAATAGCAACTACTTCACAGGGTTATTGTGAAGACTAAATAAGTTTATATATACATATAATATATGTTATTATATATATATATATAGTGTTTTATAAAGTTTAAATTGCTATATAAACATTAGCTATTTTGATAACAAAAAAATGAATGAATAAGCGAATGAATGAATGGCAACCTTTCCAATGTGCTCTACAGCAAGGCAGTTAATTCCAGAGCTTTGACCCAGCTTACCTGTCTCTCATTTGGAAATGAGTCAGACTGCATACTCTATGGCATGCTCTTCCCCTCTGCTGAGGTGGTCTCAAGACCCAGATGGAGTTGAGCAGTGGGAGGAAGCAGAAGCTCTGTGGCAACTGCTTACGGAAGAGATGATTTCATTATCTGAAGCTGTCAGTGTCAGTCTGGAACTTTTCAAAATCCCTGAATTCACTTAAGAGCTAGAGTGGCAAAAATGAGGGCAGGGAAGAAGCCTCTTTAGGAATGCTGTGTTGACAGCGATATCTGCCTTCAAGATTGGACACAGCTTCCCCTAAAGTTGTTTTAAAATATTCAAATCAGAATTGGCATGTGTTCATGTGTCTAAATTAATTTCCAAAGGAGCACCAGCAAAGATGTGGGGGTGGGGGGGGAAAGGTTGTGTTTCTTGCTATAATCCTTTCACTTATTCCACCCAAATGGTAGTCAGATGTTCAATTACACTGACAAGTCAAGAAAAGCCTAGTCCAAACAGATTAAATTTTTGGATGCAACAGGGTGCTTCAAAAAACAGTGTTACTCTTGTCCTTTGAATCAAAGGTGCCTTAAATAAGAATTTATAGTGTGAGTTATGCTAAAGTATGAAGAAAAGAGAGAGAAAGACTGGGCCTCTTTAATATTGGGATAAGAAGCTTATATGAAATCTAGGTGCTATATGAATAATGTTCTTAATCATTCATGAAATCCCAGAGTTCTAAGATTTTAAGTTAGAATTTGAAGAACTGAAGATCACTTAGTTCAGAGATTCATAACTTTTGGGGGTCAGAGTTAGAGGCACTGAGCCCAGGGTCTGGAATACCTGAATTAAAATCCAGACTTAAACATTTACTAGCTGAGCAAGTCACTTAATCTCTATTAACCTTAATTTCTTCACCTATAAAAAGAGGATAATAATAGTACCTACTTCCCAGAATTGTTGCAAAGATCAAATGTTGCAATATTTATAAAGAGTTTAACACAATGCCTAGCACATAGCAGATACTTATTAATGCTTGTTTTCATTCTTCCAATTCATTTACCCCCAAAAAATTCTACAAATGCTTATCTTTTGCTAAATGTTTACATTTTTCATTACTAATTTGACTTAAATTTGCAGGATATATCATTTTAGATTGCAGTTTGAGACTCTTTCAATTTTGTGAATTTAATATTACATTTTCTTTTGTGATTTCCCAGGGATATGGAATGGCCTTGCATTATTCAAATTTCCTTACTTTTACATTTTTATGTCTTTCTCCTGAACACTGGCAGAATCTGTTGTTTGTGTCATTGGAACTATAAATTTTAATCATTATATGTCTTGGAACTTAATCAGTTCATTTTTTTTGTTGTTGTTGAGATAATACTGAATTTTTTAGATTGAATTTTTTTTATATATTCAGAAATTCTGGAAGGTTTCTTGTATTATTTCCTGCATTTTGCTGTTCAGAGTTTTTTCTCCCCACTACATTATGTTCTTATGCGAGACCTGTATTTCTTTAAGTTGTTTCTGTACATATTGTCTTCAGGGTCATGGCTTTGGTATATATAGAGATCACTGTTATAGTTTTTTGCTTAACTCCTACCAGATTTACTTTTACTTCATTATTTTTTTTTGTACTGCAAATCTATTCATATCTTTTTTGACTTCCTGGAAAAACTTTCCACCATGTATTCAACTTCTACAAATCTATTAAGTGATTTTTAAAATTACTGTTATCTAGCTAAAATTTTGACATATATTATTTTCTAAATTCTTCTTTTATGAATTTAACTTCTCTTTTGACCCACTCTGGATTTTTTGTTTTTGTTTTTTCATGTTCTCTTGGAATTCCATAGGATTAGCATTGATTCACTTTCTTTGGTCTTATAATATTTAAGAGTTTTGTAATCTCTTGAAGGCTTAGTACTAATTCTAACTTCTAGTTTCAATAGCTTATCAACAAATAAGATGCTTTATTATTCTGTGCTCTGGGTTTTTGACTGAATTTGACTGTGGCAGTAGATGCTATTGACTTAAAGGATCATAAATTTAGAGCTAGAAGGAGTTTTAAAGTTCATCAAATCCATCATTGTTATTTTACAAATAAGAAATGACCAACAGGAGGAATACAGAGAGGCTTGGAGAGACTTACATCAACTGATGCTGAGTAAAACGAGCAGAACCAGGAGATCATTATACATTTCAACAATGATACTGTATGAGGATGTATTCTGATGGAAGTGGATATCTTCAACATAGAGAAGAGCTAATCCAATTCCAATTGATAATGATGGACAGAATCAGCTACATCCAAAAAAGGAACACTGGGAAATGAGTATAAACTGTGAGCATTGTTTTTTGTCTTGTTTTGTTTTGTTTTGTTTTTCTTCCCAGATTATTTTTACCTTCTGAATACAATGCTTCCTTTGCAACAACAACAATTCGGTTCTGCACATATATACTGTACCTAGGATATACTATAAGATATTTAATATGTATGGGAATGCCTGCCTTCTAGGGGAGGGGGTGGAGGGAAGGAGGGGAAAAATTCGGAACAGAAAGGAGTACAAGGGATAATGTTGTTAAAAAAAAATTACCTATGCATATGTACTGTCAAAGAAAATGTTATAATTATAAAAATTAATAAAAAAATACTTAACAAAAAAAAAGTTATTTTACAGATGAGGAAAATGAGCTTGAGAGAAATTATTTATAGTCACATACCTACTAGGTGTCAGAAGATATATTTGAACCTAGATCTTCCAAACCCAAAGCTGAACCACTCTCTGTTTTACTATATTCCCTCTTTGCATCTATAAACTCTATATATTATATATTGAATTCAGTTTTCTAACATATTTGGACAATTGAAGAGACTAGTATTAAAATACTTCAATTATAAAGATATGAACTATCCATAATAACAGATTTTAAGTTATAATTTATTTGATCAGCTAATGATAGCCTTTAAAATTATAATTTATTTGATCAACTGGTATCTTTGACTTGTATCACATTTTAGGATACTCCCAGCATTTTAAAAGGTTAATAAATAAAGATTTAGCAGTTGTTAGCCAAAAAAGTTTATAAACTTAGAATGGTGACACATCATATCTTTCTTTAATATCTTTTTTTTACTATGTAGTTGCACAGAAATTAACATCCCCACTTTAGACCAAAAAAAGAAAAATGAGATATAAAGTTCCTCGAAGACCTGGCAGATGTCTCCATCACTCTGAAAAAAAAAAATTCTCCACCCATTACTGCTATTTATTTTTAAAGAGTCCACTATTTTTTAAAACCTCTAGCTATGAATTTACAGAACATTGGAGAGGCAAGATGGTATATTACAAAAGTAGTCTAGGCAAGTAACTTTATGTCTCTAGTTTTCAGCTTCCTCATGCATAAAACGATGGACTAGATGGTTTTTAAGTTCCTCTCCAGTCTTACTATGATCATAAGATTATTTGAAACTATGACAAAGATAATTAAGGACTTCGCTAAAGCCAGAAGCTAAAGGCAAAGAGAAGTTCATGTGCCTGGCAGTGTGTGACAGAGGCTACTTATTCAGTAACCAGTGGAACACCAAAAAGCAGAAAAGCATCTGGAAGACATTAAGAGTTAAGCAGAGATCAGTGGGCAGCAGGTTTGGTGAGAGTAGTGCTATGACATCATCAAAAGACATTAGGTTATTATGAAGTCAAATGGGATAATGTATATAAAACATTTTTCAAATCTTAAAGTACTAAGCATATGAAGCATTATGTGACACATTAAGACATCAGCATTAAAAGAGTTGAGATAAATAAAATTTCAAAAGTTATATGGATCTCTAGAGAGAACTGAATGGAAATAGATAGGAGCATACATTTTTTTCAGCTATAGATGTCACCTTTACAAAAATTGATCATGTGTTAGGGCATAAAAATCTCATAGTTCAATATAAAAAAGAGAAATGTTAAATGCATTCTTTTCAGATAATAATGCAATAAAAATTACATTTAAAAGAAGTCTATGAAATTAAAAATTAATTGAAAACTAATCTTTCTCTAAAGAACAAGTCAGCAAAAGAATAAATCACAAAAGCAATCAATAATTTAAATAAAAAGAATGACAACAATAAGAAAACGTACCAAAATTCATGAGTGCAATTAAAACAGTACTTGGGGGAAATTTTTATCTCATTAAACGTTCCCATCAATAAAATAGAGAAACTATAGACTAATGAATTTGATGTGTAAAACAAAGCACTAGAAGAACAAATTAAAAATCTTCAAGTGAATAGCAAATTGAAAATCCTGAAAAGTCAAAGAAGAAATTAATAAACTGAAAGAATGAAAGAAAATTATTAAGCTAATAAGTGAGCTAGGAACTGGTTATGAAAAAACACAACAAATTTTTTTAAAACTATTAATTTGATTTAAGAAGAAAAATAAATTACCAATATTAAAAATGAAAAAGGTGACTACACCATCAGTAAAGTTGAAATTAAGGGAATTATTAGGAGCCATTTTGCTCAATTATATGCCAATACTTCTGACAATCTAAATGAAACAGATGAATATTTACAAAAATACAAATTGCTCAGATTAATAGAAGAGGAATTCAAAAACTTAAATAGCTTTTTCTTAGAAAGAAGAATTGAATAAACCATAACTCACAAATTAGGTCCCTTAAGAAAAAAATATCCAGAACAGAAGGATTCACAAATTAAATCTACCAACATTTAAGCAACAATTAATACCAATACTAGATAAAATATTTGGGAAAATAGGTAAAGAAGGAGTCCTGTCAAGTTACTTTTATAAGAAAAATATTGTGCTGATACCTAAGTAAGGAAGAGCAAAAACAGAAAAAGAAAACTATAGACCAACATCACTAATGAATCTTGCTGCAAAAATTTAAATAAAATATTAACACTACAATTGCAATAATTCAGATTACACCAATATATCCCAAAGATCATAAATTATGTTTATGCCAGGAATATAGGGCTAGTTAAATATTAGGAGAGCTATCAGCATAATTGACCAGATAAATAATAAAAAAAAACAAAAATCATATGATTATTCAATCAATGCAGAAACAACTTTTGAGACAATATAGCACTCATTACAGCGCTAAAAAGCATAGGAATAAATGGAGTTTTCTTTACAATGATCTACCTAAAATGATTAGCAAATATTATCTTATATAATATATCTTATTATAGCAAATATATCTTATATAAGCTAGAAACCTTCTCAAGAAGATGAGGTGTGAGGCAATAATGCTTATTGTCACCACTATTACTCAAAACTATATCAGAAATGCTTATGATAGTCATAAGAGAAGAAAAAGAAATTGAAGGGTTTAGATAGGCAATATGGAAACAAAACCATATCTCTTTGCAGATAATATGATGATATACTTAGAGAATCCTGAAGAACCAACTAAAAATTAGAAACAACAACTTCAGAAAAATATCAGGCTACAAAACAAACCCATGTAAATCACTAGCAATTTTATATATTAGCAACAAAATTGAGCAGCAAGACATAGAGAAATTCTATTTAAAATAACTGTGGACAATATAACATACTTAGGAATCTACTTGTTAAGACAAACCAAGAATGATATGAACGTAATTACTAAACATTTTTCACACAAATAAAGACAGATTTAAACAATTGGAGAAATAATAATTTCTCATAAGTAACCTGAGCTGATATAATAAAAATGACAATGCTATCTAAATTAATTTACTTTTTCAGTGTCATAGCAATCAGACTACTAAAATGTATTTTATAAAGCTAGAAATAGAGTGGTAGATTAGTAAAATAGATTACATAAACAATACACAGTAATAAATGAACATAGTAATCCAGGGTTTGATAAACCTAAGTTTTTAGGACAAGAACTCACTATCTTAGAACAAAAATTGCTGAGAAAACTGGAAAGCACTTTGGCAAAAATTAAATATAAACCAATATCTCACATCTTAGACCAAAATAAGCTCAACATGGGTACATGATTTAGATCTAAAGGGTGGCATGCTAAGTAAATTAGGGGAGGATGGTAAATTTTACCTGTCAGATTTATGGATGAGAGAAAAAGTTATGATAAGATTAGAAAGAGTCACAGGATGTAAATGAATAAATTTGATTATTTAAAAATTACACAAAGACAATGTAACCAAGATCATAAATAAAAAAAACTATGAAAAAATGTCTAGCAAATTCCTCTAATAAAGGTCTCATTTCAAATATATGGGGAAAAAGAGTCAAGTTTATAAGAATATGAGTCATTGATAATTTTTCTCAATCAATAACTGGTCAATGTATATAAACATGCAGCTTTTAGAAGAATAAATCATATTTCTCTATAATAATATTAAAAATGCTCTAAATTGCTACTGATTAGAGAAATGCACATTAAACCAACATTGAAAGAAACACCAAGAAAAAGGAAAATGACAAATATTATAAAGGATGTGAAAAAATTGGGACACTAATGCACTGTTGGTACATTCTGGAGGACAATTTGAAAATATGTTCCAAAGGCCATAAAACTATGCATATCCTTTTACTCAGAAATACTACTATTAGGTGATGACAAATAATTGGAAATTGAGAGAATGCCCATTAATTAGGGAATGGCTGAACAAGTTTTGATATATGACTGTGTTGAAATGCCATTGTGCTCTAAGAATTACAAGAATAATGGTTTCAGAAAAACCTAGGAAGACTTATATGAACTGATGCAAAGTGAAGTGAGCAGAACTAAAAGAACATTATACACAATAACAGCAATATTATATAATTATCATATTTGAACAATTCAGCTATTTTGATTAATATAGTGATCCAAGAAAATTCCAAAGAACCTATCATAAAAAAATGCTACAAGGAGCAGCTAGGTGGCGCAGTGGATAGAGCACCAGCCTTGAATTCAGGAGGACCCGAGTTCAAATCTGGTCTCAGACACTTAACACTTCCTAGCTGTGTGACCCTGGGCAAGTCACTTAACCCCAGCCTCAGGAAAAATAAATAAATAAATAAATGAAAATTTTAAAATGCTACCTAATACAGAGAAAGAACTGATGGAATCTGAATATAGATTGAAGCACATTTTTTCACTTTATTTTTCCTGCTTTAAAAAAAAAAATTTGCAACATAGCTAATGTAAAAATATGTTTTGCATGATTTTACATGTATAATTAATATTACACTTTTGCCTTAAAAATTGATAGGAGAAGGCTAAGAGGGAAGTAGAGAATTCATAACTCAAATTTTAAAAATAAATGTTAAAAATAAATAATATTTTAAAAATACGTCATCATATCTGTAGCATTCCTCCATATCTGGAGGAATGACTTGGCTTCTCTATGTATGATGTGTCCTAGTCAAACATTTCCTATGTATAAATTTTTACATGTGTATTCCCTATGTGTTTTCACTCATGGTATATATATTTGTAGGAGGATCTTGATTTATTTATGAAAGAAATATTTTATTACTATTTTTCTTATTATGGCATTTCATTTGCTTTTCCTTTGAAATAATTATATCATTTGGCTAACTATTAAAGCTAAATAACTGAGGGAGTCATTTGAGCTTTGTTTTTCGTGGATGCAGGTACACTGTGTACCCTAAATGTGGGGTGAGGTTCTCTCTGATAATTTAGACTAGAAGTTAGGAGCTGCCCCTTAATGCCACATTGTGATCCTACTTCATGACAGAAAGGTTTCCTGAATTGTTACATAATCTTCACCAAGATTATTTAGAGGGATAGATGGAGCCTGGAGAGTAAGAGAACATAAAAAGAAACAAAAACAAAAACAAAAAAAAACCTTCTATGTATCTGAGAAACTCTTAACTAATAATGAAATAGAGTACCCCAAACCCTGCTTTTCCTCTGGTAGGTCTTGAATTAACAATAATATAATAGTGTTTTGTTTACTGACAACTTCTCAGCAGGAATACTAAGCATGGCACTCTTCTGTTGCCTCTTCTTTGGGGCAATATTCCCCTTACGCTAGTGACCATAATTCAGTACCCAGTTGTTTCAAGTAAATAAACAGTACAGCATAAGGGAATTCTGGAGTTTAAACTGATATGAGTGACTGGTGACATAAATCACCAGTGCTTTCTCATGAGATAGTATAGTGCAAAAGATGTAATTCAGAGTTAGGAAGACCTAGTTTCAAATAGTCTCAAATGAAGATTGGCATAATAGAAGTGGGTTATTACTTGGTCAAAGGATCTGAAGTTAAATCCCAAGTTTACCACTTACTTCTTGGTCGGTTTGAACCTTAATTTTCTCATCTGTAAAATGGGGACAACAATTCTTTTTTTCATATGATTGTTGAAGATCAAATGAAATAATATATATAAAGCACTTCACAAATCCTAAAATGTTATATAAAGGTCTATCAATACAATTATATTACTCTGTTTGGTATGCATTTAAAAATAGTAAATGCACCATTCTAGTCCCATCCTTTTATTTCTCCTCTTTAGTTAAAAGCCCTTTCTTCTAACTATTGACTCTTGAACTAATAGCTTTTCAGATTTTTCCACTCTAAATTTGTCCTCTAGTTCTTGATCAAACATTTTAATTCTCCTGAGGAGCCAGGCTGCAGCTTTTCCTGTAATAGCCCAAACACATTCCTTCTGACTACTGTTTGAATTTACTCTAAGCATAATTGTCTCCTTCATTCCTCAGCTGACATCCCTAAGAATCTTGCTTCCCATTCCCCTTTTCTAGATTTGACTAAAACACTGTTTCCTACTCTTGACCTTATTTATGTTTTAGAGCAAAGTATTTTAGATGGTAACTGGCTTTTGTGTGTGTTTTTTCCCCCCTCATATTGAGAGAACAGTAGAATGTATACTCTCTGAAGCTAGGAACTGTTTATTATTTTATCTTTTTACACCAGTGTCTAGCACAGTGACTCAATCATTTCAAATTCTTATCATAGGATTATAATACCAAAGATTTAGTGCTGGAAGGAGGGAACTTCAATATCCTTTAGTCCAACTTCCCTCAAATGTCAAAATTTAGGTTCTTAAATTTCTCAGGATCAAACAGCATCTGAGGGTTCATTTGAACTCAGTCTTTATGACCAGAATTTTATCCTCTATGCCATGATGCCACTTTATTGGGTTAGATTTTGTGAGGGCCAGATCACTGGCCAACTACTTTGCTAGCATATGTACAATATCATAGGAAGGAACAAAGGTGAAAGCACCTAGCTCTGTAAAAACTCAAATATTGTGGCCTCCACTCTCTTCTGCCATTTTGTTCTATATATGTGTATACATATGTACATATATACATAGACATATATGTATATGTGGATGTATATATGTGTGTATGCATGTATACACATTTCTTTTCTGTGTAAATGCTCATTTGCTCTATTCAGATCTCCGAATCTATCACTGACTTGGAAGGATGCTGTATTCTACCCAGTAGTATTGGGCACTACAATGCAGGGCTTGATGAGCTCATTTCCCTCCATGGCCTTTCTCTGTGAAATTTCTCTACATTTCAGGGAAAAAAAGGAATTTTCAAGTCCTGTTTCTAGAAATTATGATCAGATATGAATTATCTCAGAACATCTATGCCCCTGTCCCTATGACTAATCCTCAGCTGGAAATAAAATAAGAGTGAAAAGAATACTGAATTTGAAACCAGAAGATTGAATTTAATTCCCAGCTCTTTCAATTACTAACTGTGTGATGTTACCAAATTACCAAATATTTCTAGTCTCCAGTTTCTTCAGAAAAATGAGAAAGCTTGATTAAAGCATAGATTTGTAATTTAAAGGGACTTCAGAGGTCATCAATTTCAATACTTTCATTTTGTAGATGATGAAACTAAGACTCAAAGAGAATAAATGATCTCCTCAAAGACATAAATAGCAAATGACAGAGCCAATATCTGAACTTAGTTCATAGGATCGATCATAGATTTAAAGCAGGAAGGAATCTCAGATGCTATTTCATCCAAACTCCTCATTTTACAGATAAGGAACCCTGGGATTGGAGTGGAGTGAAGTAACTTTTCTAAGATCCCACAGATAATGCCAAAAGAGGGATTTGATCCAAATTCTGTTTGCTTCCCACAAGAATATCCCTTCTGCCTTCATAGATAATCTCTAACGACCTTTCCATTTTGAAATCACTTCTCCAATGGTATGACATTGTTGCAGAGCAGTATTGGTTACCTTAACCAAGACTGTGGCAGCTGGCAGAGCATAGTCCTGGCAGAAATTCTCAATCCAGGATCTAAGAATAGAGGTATGCATAAATAGAAGGAAACTCCACACTCAATGACTTAAGAGAACATTGAAAGAAAATGAGAGTAATTCCAGGTGTGTTTATTTTGCTCCAGGACTAGTTTCTCTTGATTTGTTTTTTCTATCCAGTCTTGGAGTCCTTGTAATCAAACTATTCTTTTCCTCATCCCCTGAAGTTTACATACATTACTGATCACAATGCAGTGAAAATAATAGTCAATACAAGGTATTTTTTTTTAATATTCAAACTTTAATGGACACTAAATAATATAATATTAGAGAACGTGTAGGTAAGGAGCAAGTTTTAGAAAGAAGAAAATTTCATCAAGGAAAATGACCAAAAGAGAGAGACATAACAGATGTCTATCTACAGATAGACACAGACACAAACACTGACACAGAAACACCTAGAAATAAAGAGACAGAAACAGAGAGTGATAATGTACCAAAACTTTTGGGATACAAATCAAACAATTCCAATAGTATGTACATTTTTTATAAAAAGAGAGAAAGATTATCAAACTCCTTTGAGACAAATATGATTCTGATGCCAAACCAAAAAAAGATAAAATGAAAAAAGTATTGACCAGCATCTCTAATAAAAATAGATATAAAATATTGAATAAAATAATAATAAAGAAGGTATATCAACATATTTAAAAGATTATACATCATAAACAGGATAGACTTATATAAAAGCAGAGTTGGCTGTTTATTGAGAAAACCAGAAACATAAGACCATATTAATAAAATAATAATTAATTATTTCAATAACATGATTATATAAAAGATATTAAAAAGCTTTTGACAAAATACAATACTGCTTTATTTTTTTTAATGGAATAAATGGACTTGTCCCTGATATAGTAAATACTATCTATCTCAAACCAGGAGCTATCATTATCTATAGTTAAAAAATATTAAGCCTTTCCAATAAAACTAAAGGCAAAGTAATTTATTATCACCACTGCTATTTGATGTAGTTCAAGAAATAACAGTTATAGTAATATAACAATATAAAGATATTAATGAATTAAGCATATACAAAAAAAGATACATTTATAGAAATTTCACTGAAAAATCTACAGAATATATTAAATATTGGAGAGCTTAGCCACCAAGATACAAACAAGATTTATATACATAAAATTTTAAAAATCCTCTTTACAGAAATCAAGACAGATATTTGGGGATTTGTTAATTTATCATATTTCAGAGACGATACATAATGAAAATGCAAAGTTAAATTAATTTACAAATTTAGTACCTTATGAAATTCCCAAAGTTTGTTTACTAGAGATAGAAAAATAATAACGAAATTCATCTGAAGCAACAAGGTCAAGAATCTCAAGAGAAATAATGAAGAAAAAAATTTTGAGTAGAGGCGGGGCATATATTACCAGTTTTCAAATTACACTACAAAGTAATTTTTGTTCAGTGAGACAGATAATGCAAACAAGTCCTCAAAGCAGTAGAACACAGTATTCAATAAAAACCCAGGGCTTTACCTACTAGGGTAAAGATTAACTCTTCAACAAAACTTGAGAAACTGGTCAAGAGCAAAGTTTGAAGAAAGATGATCACATTTGGTGAAATGTCATTAGTAACTTTGGAAAGAGAATGTTCAGCTGAGTAATTGTTACTTTAATTCCCTAAGAAGCTAAGTCAGTCTCTTAGACATAGTAGATCTAGAGACACCTCTATGTCCTTAATAGATGATCAATAAACATTTTGCTTATTTGAATCAATTGACTTAGACCCTGGAGAACTCATGATAGAGCATTAGAGATAAAAACTAGGAACTAATACCTTTTGCCTTAATTACACTACTTCCACTATTGCTTACCATCTTATAAGGATCTAGAACAATGGTTCCAATCATTTTGGAGGACTACTTCTGAATCAGGAAGCCTGAGTTCACAACACACCTCAGATCTTCACTTTCCCTCTTGGAGACTCATTTTTCTCAACCACCACATAATAGGAATAAGCCTACTAATATCCACTAAGTGAGGAATGTAACTTTTTAAGATTGTAACTTATAGATAGGCTATATACAGTTTTATTGGAGAGAGTTACTACGATGGGAGTTCTTACATTAAAAAAATTCCCTTCATATACTGAAAAATACATGTATGACATTTATCTCTTCAGTCCAGAGAAGAGATATTTGCTTATTTATTATCCTATCATGTCACATACTTTATTGAAGCTAAATAAAGATTATATGGATAATGCAGTGAAGCAGACTTGTATTCAAATACAATTTCTGACACTAGCTGGATTCCCTGAAAAGTAACTTGACATCTTCATGTTTCATGCAACTCTCTTTAGTTTATCTATGATTTATAAAGATGTATAAGGTCATTAAATAGATATAGTGGGTTCTACCAATAAAATCATTTGAATAGATAAAGATAAAAAAAATATTTAGTGAATATATCAAGTTAAGGATCTCTTTCAAAAAAACTTTGTTATTCCCAAATTATGTTATGGTCAGCAATATATTTTATATAATCATGTTATTGAAATAATTAATTATTATTTTATTAATATGGTCTTATGTTTCTGGTTTTCTCAATAAACAACCAACTCTGCTTTCATATAAGTCTATCCTGTTTATGATGTATAATCTTTTAAATATGTTGATATACCTTCTTTATTATTTTATTCAACATATCTGACTCTTAGAAATACTGATCCTTATTATCATAAAATAGATATAGTTATGCAATATATTACATACTAACTATCATTTACATAGTACTTTAAGTGTAAATTGTCTCAAAGTTCATTTGCACAAGACTGTCCTATTGGTGAAGTGACAGAATAGGACTGATGAAAATTTTCAAGAAAAGACCTGGTCTTTTGACTTCCAACTTTGAGAGAAAAGAGAAGCACTTAGAAAATTTTTTTCAAGAAGAGGTCTTGAAGGGAGAGAAAGACTCTGTGAAGAAGCCAATAAGTTGGGGACTCAGCATTTCTACCATGTTCCTGTTCCCAGCTAACTACACTAGAAACTTTGGGGAATTTCCCTTTGGGTGAAATCTTGGACTCTCTTTCTTTTGGTTGATATGAAACATATCAATCTCAATGAGAGAGTGTAATTACTTTGTGTATTATCCAGTATATTCTCATCTGTATATGTCTGACTTTTGTTTACTATTGGTTTGATAAATTATTTTATTTGCTATTGTAGAACTTTAATTTGGTGGAAAGGGAGTGAAATTTTGGATGTATAGCTTAGGGCCCTCTTTCCCTGTTAACAAATAATAATCAGGGACACAGCTTGAATCTAAAACCTCTCTCCTATACTTACAATGTTTCAGGGATCCTAAATCCTTTAGCTTAGTACTCTCTTTGAAGAGAGTAGAGTGGTTAGTCTTTTGACTTGAATTTATTTCTTCTCCTCCTGGAAGGAATCAAAATTTTTCCTTTTACCAAACTAAGTGGAAGAAAGTCTAACCATGCCTCCTTGTGAGCCAGATCTAAAGAACCCCAAATAGACACATATAATCTATGGGAGCAAAACTCAACAAACACTTATTAAATTTGCAAAGCATCTTATTTGATCCTCACAACAACACTGTAAGTTAGGATCTGTTATTATGTCCATCTTATAGACAAGGAAATACCTTGAATTAAGTTAAATAATTGAGCCAGGGAAGCAGAATTTGAATTCACTTTTTTGATTCTTATCTTAATATCTTAGCTTAATATCTGTTAGACTACATAGCTGCCCAGATATAATCTTCCCTGACTCCTAATGAGCCCTGTCAAATGGAAAGAAAGTTAGAAAGACAATGGTAAAAGGCAAGCAGACAGTCAGACATAAGGCTTCTAGGTTGTAGCTTCAGATTTGTATAACTTCCAGAAAAAATGTAAAATATGCGTCTAAAACCAAATTTTGATGCTTGATATTCATTAAAACATAAACATAGAACCCCATCCCACTTCCACTGTTATTACAACTTACCTATAGCCTCAAAGCACTCAAAAGAGTTTTCATGGAGAAATAAATGAAGTGAATTATATTCTGAATGGCATTCCCACTATGTCTGTGCTGCTAAACAAAAAGGTCTCTATACAAGGCCATTGTTGTATAAAGAGCTGCTTTTCAGTTGTACAGACATTTTCAATTTTTCCATCCCACTGCAGAACAAAGAGAATCATCCCAATTTAGGTCAACCCTCTGCAACTTCAACATTTGAAGCAAAAAATATACTTTTTTCCCACCAGTTGTCCACTCAGCTTTTCAAAAAGAATCAACCTTTTTGACATAGGTGGTAAAGTCCAATATTTATCACTGACCTCTTTATTCTTTTTTAATTAATTAATTAATTAATTTTTTATTTTATAATTATAAAATTTTTTTGACTACATATGCATGAGTAATTTTTTATAGCATTATCCCTTGTATTCATTTTTTCAAATTTTCCCCTCCTTCTCTCTACTCCCTCTCCTAGACGACAGGCAATCCCATATATTTTACATGTGTTACAGTATAACCTAGATACAATATATGTGTGTAAATCCAATTTTCTTGTTGCATGTTAAGAATTGGATTCCGAAGGTATAAGTAACCTGGGTAGATAGACAGTAGTGCTAACAATTTACATTCACTTCCTAGTGTTCCTTCTCTGGGTGTAGTTATTTCTGTTCATCATTGATCAGCTGGAAGTGAGTTGGATCTTCTTCATGTTGAAGATATCCACTTCCATCAGAATATATCTTCATACAGTATTGTTGTTGAAGTGTATAGTGATCTTCTGGTTCTGCTCACTTCACTTAGCATCAGTTCATGTAAGTCTCTCCACAGGCCTCTCTGTATTCATTCTGCTAGTCATTTCTTACAGAGCAATAATATTCCATAACCTTCATATACCAGAATTTACCCAACCATTCTCCAATTGATGGACATCCATTCATCTTCCAGTTTCTAGCCACTATGAAAAGAGCTGCCACAAACATTTTGGCACATACAGGTCCCTTTCCGCTCTTTAGTATTTCTTTGGGATATAAGCCCAGTAGCACTGCTGGATCAAAGGGTATGCACAGTTTGATAACTTTTTGGGTATAGTTCCAAATTGCTCTCCAGAATGCCCGGATTCTTTCACAACTCCACCAACAATGTATCAGTGTCCCAGTTTTCCCACATCCCCTCCAACATTCATCATTATTTATTCCTGTCATCTTAGCCAATCTGACAGGTGTGTAGTGGTATCTCAGAGTTGTCTTAATTTGCATTTCTCTGATCAGTAGTGATTTGGAACACTCTTTCATATGAGTGGATATAGTTTCAATTTCATCATCTGAGAGTTGTCTGTTCATATCCTTTGACCATTTATCAATTGGAGAATGGTTTGATTTCTTATAAATTAGGGTCAGTTCTCTATATATTTTGAAAATGAGGCCTTTATCAGAACCTTTAACTTTAAAAATATTTTCCCAATTTGTTACTTCCCTTCTAATCTTGTTTGCATTAGTTTTGTTTGTACAGAAACTTTTTAGTTTGATGTAATCAAAATCTTCTATTTTGTGATCAATAATGATCTCTAGTTCTCCTCTGGTCATAAATTCCTTCCTCCTTCACAGGTCTGAGAGGTAGACTATTTTCTGTTTCTCTAATCTATTTATTATCTCATTCTTTATGCCTAAATCATGGACCCATTTTGATCTTATCTTGGTATATGGTGTTAAGTGTGGATCCATATCTAATTTCTGCCACACTAATTTCCAGTTTTCCCAACAGTTTTTTTCAAATAATGAATTTTTATCCCAAATGTTGGTATCTTTGGGTTTGTCAAACACTAGATTGCTATAGTTGTGCCTTTTTTTGTCCTTTGTACCTAATCTGTTCCACTGATCAACTGGTCTATTTCTTAGCCAATACTAAAATGGTTTTGGTGACTGCTGCTATATAATATAGCTTTAGATCAGGTACATCTAGACCACCTTCATCTGACTTTTTTTTTCATTAATTCCCTTGAAATTCTTGACCTTTTATTCTTCCATATGAATTTTGTTGTTATTTTTTCTAGGTCATTAAAATAGTTTCTTGGGAGTCTGATTGGTATAGCACTAAATAAATAGATTAGTTTTGGGAGTATTGTCATCTTTATTATATTCGCTCAGCCTATCCAAGAGCACTGAATGTCTTTCCAATTATTTAAATCTGACTTTATTTTTGTGGCAAGTGTTTTATAATTTTGCTCATATAATTCCTGACTTTTCTTTGGTAGATATATTCCCAAATATTTTATACTCTCAACATGTGTTTTGAATGGAATTTCTCTTTGTATCTCTTGCTGTTGCATTTTGTTGGTGATGTATAAAAATTCTGATGACCTCTTTATTCTTAATTGGTGTCCCTCTTTCAAATTAATTTGAGTTTCATCATGCTTATTATATGAAAATAGCCCTCCCTATCTTGCCCTATGATTCTTTCTCTTGCTGTCTTGTGCTCTCTTTTCCCTGGAGCTTTAGATTTGTTTCAAAAGTAACTCTTCAGTGATGTAGGAGAAAATGTATCTTCAAACAACCTAATTCAAGCTGGCTTTAGTAAGGTAACAGTAGGAGAAAGCATGATATAGTCCATATCTTCAACTTTTTCCAATCATAACCCCTTTTTTTGCCTGAGACACTTTTACATGATTCCAAGTTTATAGACATAAAACAGATATACAAATCATGATTTGCCAACAAGAAACTATAATTTCATGACGGCCACATTTAGTTATATGACCCTATGTTGGACCATGACCCACAATATAATAAGCTTTGACAGTAGATGGAGAGCTAAATTTAGAGTCAGGAAGACCTAGTTTGAAATTATACCTCAGATACTTATTAGTTGTATAACCCTAGGAAGTAACTTTAATTCTTGGAACCTCATATTCCTCCTTTCTAAAATGATTCCTGCTGGAAAAGCTTTGTTCCTAACCTAATTGACCTATCTTCTCCTTTTTATTGACCCACAAACTCTTATATATTATATATAAATCCTATTTCCCACTATATTTCAAGGCACAGCCTAAATGTTCTACCAGTCTCCTTTCTCTAAAACTAGAAAAAAAAAAAAAAAAAAAAAAAAAGATTTCCCTCTACTGAACAAGATAAGCCTTCTTAACCTTCATCAAATTTTCACATTGTATCTTGTAGTTGTAAATGTATCTCATCTCTCTCTTGCTACATTCCAGAAGCACAAATCAGTATCTTAAGATCTTTCCATGGAGCTTTGTATACAGTAGGTGCTCAACCAATGCTTACCATTGAATATATCAATATAAGAAACAAAGAACCTTGTTCTAAAAGAACACCACTCCAGGTTTTGGCTTTGTCCTTACTGAATACCAACTGAATTTAGTGTTGTCCAAGTCAATACTAAGGCACAAATATAAATACTTTGTATTTTAATTTTATTTTTATCAATTGTTAGGTTCGATTTTGCATGATTACTTAAGTTTGTATTATTGTAGCCAATTATAATTATCCAGGGGCTGACTGTGTTTTGTAGATTATCCAAGACCATTGCTTCTTCCATTTACAGCCATTCTTTTTACTTGTTAGCACTTTCAATTCAGGGAGCCGTTAGGGGCAGGGCCAAGGGCAAGAAGGAGATGAAAGTCAAATCAATCTGTTTTGCCTTCTACTGACAGCTTTACAAACGGTTTGATAAGGGAACATGATTATAAATAATAGCCAAGATGAAGTTTGGGGATTTGGAATTGGAATCATCATCCACATTTCTCCTGTCTCTGATTAACCATAGATCACTGAAAATACTATGTAGTAGTTATACTAGGTTCCAATCTTGGAGCAGAAATTTTTGCTAAGAAGTTTAAATGAGATGTTAATAAAATAACAGATTTTATATATACCTTTAAGAGTTTAAACGGACTAAGGAACTTGCCCATACAATAGTCTGTTTACTATTAGGGAAAATTGGGGCCATAGGATCATAATCACAACAGAGCTGATATTTTCCATTCTTAAATGACTTCAGTGATCTGAGTTCATAACCTTCATTATCTTTATATTCTCCAGCTTCATATGAATAACAATGTTAATTGGGAAATAAAGTATACAGGACTGGGAAGACACTTCAAAGAGTATAAAGTTGAGTAATCCTTTTAAAATGATTTAGTTTATTTTTCAAACAAGTTCTGCCTTTTCCTCTTGTTATTTTTATTATATAATTCTCTTTTATTTCTAAAAATGAAAAATAATACAAATTTTATTTATAGTTAAAATGAAAAAAATCATTAATATATACATTTTTATAAAATGAACTTTTTTTTCATATTTTCAGCTTTGGAAGTAGAAAACAACTTAGGAAAGGAATCATGGCCTGCTACTCTAGGAAATTCTTTCAACTGGCCCTCCCTACATGGTGGGAATTTTCCAGGCCCAATTTGTTAAGATGATCCAACCCTGACCATAAGATTTATTTTTCCTTATGTTCTTAAATTTATCTCCAAAATTTTATCAACATTTTATCCTAGGGTATAGACAGCTACTCTGAATGTAATGTGTATATCTATTTTTAAAAAATGACAAGGAATAATTGAAACCCTCATATGATTCTGAGATCTTGGCTTGGCTGCTAACTTTGGCAAAAGGGTTGGGTTTCTCCCAGTAGGATGAAAGCCCTGGATTTAATGAAAGCAAGATTCTAAAATTTGGCTTCTCTTCACAACATTTTGATCTTGTAAATTATAAATGGCTTTTGGACATCTTAGCTGATACACAGGACTTTTATACAAGAAATAGAATCTTCCTATAGTCATTTCATTCATTTGTTCATTTAACAAACATTAAGCACCAACTACACGCAGGGCACTATGCTTACAGATGGAAAAATCAAAACTTTAGTTGATTGTAGATTTTACATTTTAGTAGAGAAATAAGTTTCAGTGCTTTATATTACATTATAATATAATGTTATTTATATTATTGCTTATATTATAATTAATATAAAATACTTGAGAATAATTCAAATCAGGCAGCACTGGATTGTTTACATCAACCCTATGTCACCTCACCAGGCTATTCACTTTTTAGCTGGAAAAACACAATTTTGTTGGTACTCTGTTAATCCTTGTAACTGGGATGATTGAGGCTTGTGAATCACTAGGGCCTGGGAGTTCTGATACATAGTGGGCAAAATTTATCAAGTGCCTTTACAAAATTCAAAATCCCTCAAAAGTGTGGGTGTGGGTGAGTGTATGTATGTATGTGTGCGGTGTTTATATGTTTATGGGGCCATTAAGCCACTTAAAGAGGGACCAACCAGCCCAGTTCAGAAATGGAGCAGGTTAAAAGTTTCTGTACTGATCAGAATTAGAATGGATTCATGAGTGCCTACTACTATACTTCTTGGCCAAACACAATAGAGAGACCCGGTCTTTAAAAAAAGAAAAAAGGAGGAAAAGGGAGAGAGACAGAAAGAGAGAGGGAAAGAAGGAAGAGTAAAAGAAAGGGAAAAAGAAGAAGAGGAAGAAGAAAAAGAGGAGGAGGAGGGGCAATAGAAATTCATTAGAGTTTATTGAGGGGAGTAACACTTCAAGAAAATCACTTGGGCAGTTTTGTGAGAGATGGATTGAAAAGGGGAGAGATGTGAGTCAGAGACCAATTAAAAAGCTATTGCAATAGTCTAGGCAGGAGGTAAGGAGTCTGATCTAGAGTGATGACCATTGAGTAGAGAGGAGACAGATATGAGTGTCTGTGAAAGTAGACATGACAAGATTTGGCAACGGATAAGGTATTTGGAATGAGAAAGAGTGAGGGTGTAAACCTGAGCAACTGGAAATATAAGTTATTTGGAATGAATATCTGGAAAAATATTTGATAAAAATAGTTAAGTTCAAAAATGGGATGTGTTTGTAGGAAGATTATAGCCAAAACAAATGTCCATTTAGCTTGTTTGTGCTAAGGAATTTAGTATTGTCATGGATTTTCTTTTGTTTATTTTTTTGTTTTAACTTTGTACTCCAGCATACCCCATGACCTCTCTCCTTCCTCTACTATGGTATACAAGCAGAAATGTTCTTTAATGTTTTAGAACCTAAGAAACTCTCAACCACAGGACTAATTCACACAGAGTAAACTTGTAGCTCTAAATGACCTTGGCAAAACTACTCTGAGTAATGATTTCAATGGAGAAATTTTTCTGAAGATGTTTGTTGAACTTTTCTTGGCTTCTAGAAGGAAGTGCCAAGGAGACATGTAATTTCTTCTCCATATTATTTTATTTTTAGACCAGTATGTTCAAAAAAACTAATTCAAAGCATGTTTGAAATCATTTTCACTTATTTCAAAGTCTTCATTTTCATCTAGTGTCAGTGAAATCAAGGCTCCTGTTCAGTAACTATATATCTTTCCTTTTTTACCAGTTATATGTGTGTGTATATGCTGACATGTGGTATCTATCTTTTTAAAGAAAATATTCTAATTGTTGTTTAGCTGGCATTTATTTTTTTATTCACTGATTCCCCCTACGCCTCTCCATCACTTGTTATCTTCTCACTATTACCCATGCCCACTTTGGAAAAGGAGAATGATTTGTCAAGTTCATTATGCCAATTACTCCCACCACAACATATACCCTTTGCCATAGAATAACAATTTTACATACTAAAAATTAGCTTCTGTGAAATTGTTGGACTACAAATCCAGAATGAGAAATAGCTAGTGTTTGGAACCACAGTTATACTGTTGGACTATCCTCTGAAATGTGAATTCTGATCTCTCTCATAAGATGTGAGAATCTCCAGTTTAAGTGAATTGCAAAGTTAGAGTGTAATTACCTTTGCATAGATAATTGCCCTTCCTTTACTCAAACATAAACAAGAATGAAAGTAAGAAATCTTAAATAAAGCAAAATCAGATTTTTCTCTCTTCATATCAAAGGATATGTTTTATCTCATGTGAAAGTAATAAATCTGTAGCTGTGCATCTATGAAAATTATTTGTAGAAGATGAAAAATTTTTGCATAATAGGGAATTTGAAGTTAACTCTAGGCAACAATGAGCCACCTGGAATGTAATATTTTAGAGCAGAGGAATAATTGTGATTAGACCTATATGCAAAAACAATTATCTCAGCAATAGTTAATGCTTGTTAGGAGGTTATTATCATAGTCCTTCTATGTGTGACATTGAAGTCTTATAATATATTGGTAGTAGTAAGATACCAGGCAGGTAGAATGAATTGGTTTTGGAAACTGAATATTTGAGGTGAAGGAGGAGAGGTATAAAGTCAAAGATTTAAAAAAAAAAAAAAAAAACACATGGAAGCCCTTTTAAAATCAATACATGCTATGTAACCATAATGTGTCATTATTATTAGGTTTTATATACATAGGTATATGTAAACTTTGATATTATCCCTTTCTTTCACCAACATTCTGTGCTTCCAAGATAATCAGAATCTTCCCAAACAGCAGAATGATCTGTGAAGATGATTGACATTGTCAAGTTATTCAAAATTAAATCATTCTTATAAAGGTAGAGAGGAGTAATAGTACCAAGAGAAATTAAAGGGTGTTTTTTTGAATAATAATGCTACCATTCTCCTAGTCAGGCATGCCTGAAATCTAGGAGCCATCATTGGTTCTTCCTCTTTTTTGATCTTTACATTCTTATCAAGGCGGGATTTGTGACAGTAACAAGAAATTATCAGGAATGTTCTTTGATTAATGGTGCCACTATTTCCCCAGTCAACCATTCCTAAAATCTAGAAGTCATCAGTGATTCCTTTGTCTTCCTTACCCCTAATATTCATTCAGCAAGTTCTCACCATTTTATATCCAGAAAATTTTTTATGGTAGTCTTTTACTTTCCAACCTTAACCACCTTATTTCAAATCATTGTTATCTCTCTATTTCAAAATGTTCTAATCTTCATTCCAAATAATTTTCTCTTATGAAAACTAGTAGTTTTAAATGAATAAAAATTTTTTTTGGGGGAAACTAAATCTAGATCCAGGTTTTGTTTGTTTTTTTTTTTTTCCCCTAAGGAAAAAATTCTAAGGAATTATAATTTTAAATTTGGACTCTCTTAAAGATCTAATGAGATTTTGTGGACCCAAAACTAGAATGGGACAAACAGGTCTTTACCTATATTCTGACATTCTGAAGAGAGTGCCATTTCAAGCCTCTAGTCAGTGAGCAGAAACAATTTAGGTACTGGCATCAGATATGAGAACAACCACAATTTCAAGGCATTGTTTTTTTCAAAAGACACTGTTTTCTAAACCACTAGTCTAATGTGGTCAAAGCTTCCTCCTGCTTGGACCTTATTTATTCTGCTCTAAATACCCTTAAGACTATTTATCCCACCTCTTTGTTCTAGCAGAACACTTTAAAACTTGATTTTACTCTCACAGTAAGCTTTTTAAGGCCAAATTAAAGTTAGAATAATGATTCATATTTGTGTTGTAGGTAACAATCAAAAAGGCTGCTTCAAAGTATGTGAGCTCTCCTCCCCTTGTCAGTTATGGAAGAGAATACTTAAAGATGTAAAAACTATCATTGGTTTAAAGCATTCTTTCTTTTAGCTACTGGCAAGCCCTAGGCAACATATGGATTTCTGCTACAAAAACCATTTCTTCCAGCCACCCAACTTGTTATAGCCAAAGAGATCACACTGTAAGATTTCCAAAACTTCAAAAGTTGTAGTATCAGCATCTGCTCAAAGCCTCAACAAGAAAGGAGTTCCATGGCAATCAGGGAAGGAGATCAAAGAGCCTGGAGTACAGGGATGGGAAAGTTGAAGAAACTGAGGACTTGGGAAGTTAATCCCAAGGCTCTATTTTCTAGCTGCCTCTAGCCCCTCACCACCTGTCCCTCTCTGGCTGCCCATTCCATCAGAGGCTCCCTCACTCTCCTTGGTTACTGCATCTGAAAAGGATGCACTTCTCCTGGCAGTGTCCCAATGTGTCTGTTACTCATTATTAATGTCCATTATAATATAGCATTGGGGTCATTACTTTGGACTTGTCTGATGAGGTAGATTTTTCAAGCAATTCTTCCCTTGGAAATGAGTTATAAAATATATGATTGACTTTTGATTATATTCCAACTTGAGAAAAACTCTAACAATGGGCTGAAGGGGTTGGGATCCCAGCTATGTGCAGAAACAGATCACTCTCTTTTGTGTGGTTCTTAGAATTCTGAGCATACATACCTTCTGTGAAGGAACATCAGGAAATGAAAGGACAGAATTAACTATGTAATGCTTTGAGTACAGTGGTAACCCTAGCATCAAGAAGACCTGAGTTCAGATGTGGCCTCAGATACTAACTGTGTGACCCTGAATAGATTATTTTATACCGCTTTACCCCTATTTCCTCAACTGTAAAATAATAGTAGATGTATATGGATCATTCAAGGAGGACTAGTACCTCTGACATGAGAGTTTGATGAGTCCTTTTCAGGTTTGCTCATTTACCTTTGGTGTCCACCTGGCATTCAAGTCTTATCTGTGGTTCCAAGAATCTGTACTATGCGCAATGGTCATACTCTTTTAAAACCATCTCAGCAAAATGACTAAATCAGTTTGAAGATTACTGATGGGATTCAAATCTGTTAATGAGATATAGAATGTCTGTCTCAAGCATGTGAAGACTTCTCCCTGGCAGAATGGACAGATGAGAAAATCTGTTCTAATGGCCAAAAAGATAACTGTAGCAAGGTTATGAAATACTTAGAACTTGGTAAGGCATTAAAAAGATCAAGGCCATCCAGTTCATCCCGGGCCATCATCAGACATCTTGACTTTTGTCTTCCCAGAATTCAATGACTAACACAGTCCTGTGTCTATAATCATAGTCCTGTGAAAAGACTAAAGTCAAGATGTCTGATGATGGCTGGAGATGCAGTATGCAACTCTGCATCACTTAAATCCAATTCACAAATGAGTTAAGACATACATCATGCAGAGGTGTTATTCATCAAAAAAGGACAAATGACAACAACAAAATGGGGAATAATAATGGTACCTATGTCCCAGAGTTGTTATGAGATAATATTTGTAAACTACAGTACCTGGTATATAGTAGACATTATATAAAGGCTAATTATTATTATTAACCACAGCAATTTATAAGAAATAAGATTAGATCACTCAGCTATAGTCTGTAATAGAATAAAAGAGGATAAACCCTACTCTCAAGTCCCAATTCAATGTTAGCTTCTTCTCTTTTCAGTCTGGGAAGAAACACAACTCTCTGGGTCTTTAGCAACTTACTTCCCCTTGCAGGTAGTCAATAAGCATGGGCCTTACCCAATGAATGCTACCCAATCAGTTTTGAGGACACTTTCCTTTATTCATGTGTTTTAAGGTGGAGGGAGTTGGCTTGCAGTCAGGGTTATTGTGTTGAGCATTTGCCTCTCCTCCAGTATGATTGTTCTCAAATATAAGTGACTTCTAGGAAAGCCAATCTCAAGCCAACATTTCTGCACAATAACAGCAAGCTTATATGATGATCAATTCTAATAGATGTGGCTCTTTCCAAAGATAAGATGATTCAAATCAATTCTAATAATCTTGTGACGAAGAGAGCCATCTACACCCAGAGAGAGGCCTGTGGGAACTGAGTGTGGACCACAACATAGCATTTTCTCTTTCTGTTATTGTTTGCTTGCATCTAGTTTTCTTTCTCAGTTTTTTTCTTCTTGATCTGATTTTTCTGGTGCGGCAAGATAACTGTATAAATATGTATACATATATTGGATTTAACATATTTAACATGTATTTGATTATCTGCCACCTAGGGGAGGGGGTGGGGGAAGGAGGGGAAAATTTGGAACAGAAGGTTTTGCAAGGGTCAATGTTGAAAAATTACTCCTGCATATGTTTTATAAATAAAAAGCTTTAATTAAAAAAAAGAAAAAAAATCTTTAAAAAAAAAAAAAAAAAAAAAAGGAAATGTAAGGTTAGGGTAGCACAATGGATACAGTGCCAGATCTGAAGTCAAGAAGACTCATCTTCCTAAGTTAAGATTTGGCTTCAGACACTTACTGGCTATATGTCCCTAGGCAAGCCACTTAACCTTACTTGCCTCAGTTTCCTCATCTGTAAAATGAACTGGAGAAGGAAATGGCACACCATGCCAATGTCTTTTCTAAGAAAACTCCAAATGGAGTTACAGAGTCCAACATGACTGACATGCTTGAGCAGCAGCAAGGCACAAATAAATTATACTGTCATTACCCCAGAGTAACAACTGTTTTTCAGTTCCATAACAGTTCATTAGGAGATTAAAAAGGTGAAGCCCCAAATCCCCAACATTGTATTCTCTTACTCATATGGCAATAGGAAGAAACATGTTGGTACAGGTGAATTAAATATCCAGCAAAGTGGGTGGTTTAAAAACCCTGCAGAGAGGACAGGTGGGACATTAGTTTTAAAAAATCCTGAAATAACCTCAGAATATTGCTGGGCTGCCAAATGCCCTGTAGGTTACCTCTTTATGTCATTCCAATTAAGTTATACATCTTCTTAGTTATATGGATCTCTCTAAACCACTGAGGTCAGAAGCAATAAAGGATGAAATCTGGCTATTCTCCTTAGAGACCTAGTTGATATTGGCTGATATAGTTTCCTTTTTTGATAGCTGTTAGGGAGATGTGTGATACATAATAAGTTTGAGGATCCCCAGACTTTTTCTGATGGCAGGTTCTAAAAAAATTTTTTAAAGGGTCAGAGAGGCAATATTATGCTATCAGAAAATTACCAAGTTTCCTGTTCTACCTTGAAATCAATCATACAACACAAAGCAATGAAGGTTTTTGCTCCATGCTGACAACATGGATGGGAAGGATTGAGTGTCTTCCCCATGACAATTACCTACTTCCATCTCCTCTACCCCCCCATCCCACCCGCAAATACTCCCTGAACTTTACCTTGCAATTACCATCCTGCATGTAGCAGAATTATCCCTGTGCTTCTCTTACCAGGTTTTCTTATGGTACTTGCATCCTAGGGGTCATTTTCCCCACATACCCCTGGAGGTCACAAGACAGTATATATGGGATAGATTGTCTTTATGCCATAATTCTATCCGTTCTACCTTAACACTTTTAATTTCCCCAGGTATATATTATATCTAGGAAGCTTGATGATTCAGTTGATAGAATGATGGACCTGGAGTTAGAAAGACTCTTCTTCCTGAGTTCAAGTCTGATCTCAGACACTTCCTAATCATGTGATCCTGGGCAAGTCATTTCATCTTGCTTTCCTCACTTTCCTCATCTATAAAATGAGTTAGAGAAGGAAATGGCAAACCACTCTAGTGTCTTTGCCAAGAAAACCACAAATGGGATCACAGAGTCAGATATGATATAAGAGCAAGAGAAACAGTTTTTGCCTTATTAGCTAGTAACCTTGTCTTTTCACAATGCCATTAACTGTTCTTCTTAAATGTCATAACAAATTGGTACATTGTGGAAGGAAAGTTCTGGCCTCTCCAACTAGCTCTCTACTTTCCATCTGTGGCTCTGCTTGGTTGGAACTTCAAGAAATATGATGCCCCCATACTAGGTATCCCTGAAGGATCCTCTCTTCCAGCTTCCTGGGGGCAGGGACTATCTTAATTTTTCTTATTTATATCTCCATTATTTAGTACAACACAGTATATAGCAAATGTTTGATAAATGTTATCTATTATATTGATTTATACATGAAAAATAGAACATTTTACTATCCTAACTACAAGGTTGTAAAAATCGCATATCAAAGCAATTTCAGTCTGACATAAAATGTGTATTTAAAAGATACACAATAAAGAATTCATAAAATTGAAAGTTTGGAAGTCAGTTTTAGATTAGTAGTAGTATAATATAGTAGATATATAGTAGATCTTTTCTAAGGAATTTTTTTTAAAGTTTTATGGATACCTTTTTTTTTTCCCCACAAGTTTTAGGGGCTATGTTTTTTAATCAGTTACTATTCTCTTGTAACAGTGCTAAACAAAAACTACTGACACAAATTCCTTACTTGACAGAATAAGCATCATTTTGTACCCATAGTACCCCACCTGTCCAAAGAAAAGAGGGTGACACATTTCTTCATCTCTTCAAAGATCCAGTATTGATAATTACATAGCATTTGGATTTTGTCTTTATTGTTCTTTTCATTTAAATTATTGTAGTGAATATGTACATTGTTTTCTTGGTTCTACTTCTTTAGCTCTGTTTCAGTCCATGCAGGCTGTCCCATATTTCTCTGAATTGTTCCTATTCATCATTTCTTCAGACATAGTAATATTCCATTATTTTCAGATATTATAATTTGTTCAGTTGTTACCCATTAATAGGCACCCATTTTGTCCTCAGAGAGAGCTTTGGATATTTTGGCATTTGAAGGGCTTTTATCTCAGTATTCTCCAAGAACTCCATGATCCAGGAATACTAACCTATTTCCTATTTCTTATATATGATACTCCACTTTCTAGCTCTACTTCTGCACTCACAACTTTTTTTCACCTTTGTCTCTAAAAATGACCACTCACTTTCTCAAAGACTCAGCATATGTGGTCCCACTATCTGCAAGTGGCTTTTCCCCATCCCCCTAACTACCTTACAGGTAGATGGATGGTTCAATAGGTTAAGCCTAAAGTGTGGAAGATTTGAGTTCAAATGTAGCTTCAAATATGTTTGTATATTAGCTATGTAACTCTAGACAACTTGCTTAACCTCTATTTTCTCAACTGTTAAGTGTAGCTAATAGTAGTACCTACCTTTGAGCATTGTCATGAGCATAAAATGATACAATATTTGTAAAGCATTCAGCACAGTGACTGGATAGATACTTTCTTCTATGTCTCTAAAGTTACTTTGTATCTACTTTTGTTTCTTTTATCTATCTATCTATCTATCTATCTATCTATCTATCTATCTATCTATCTACCTATCTCTCCATCTATCTTTTCATCTACCTATTTCTATGTTATCTTCCCTATTAGAATGGAAGGTCCTTGAGGGGACTGTTTTTAATTTATCTTTGATTCTTAAGCTCTTACCTTAGTAGTTATATAAATAAATAAATTTTCAACAAATGCTTGTTGATTAACTGATTTGGGCATATACGACAACTTTATTTCTGACTTTGTCTTCCTTGGAGGAATACAATAATGAGATCTTTGGGCCAATAATATGAAGAGCTGAATGATTTTCTTCAGAAAATTCCCAATTGTTTTCCATAATACTCATACCAGTTCACACTTTTGTCAACATTATACTGTGTTCTTTTCTTCCCATAATCCCCCAATATTAACTACCTCCATCTTTTGTTATCTTTCTCAATTTATTGCATGTAAGGTAAAAACCTTAGAGTTGAGTTGATTTAATTGAATTTATCTTATTAGTGATTTGTGGCCATCTTTAATAATAGTTCTTGATAGTTTGAAATTTTTAAAAAATGTTTATATTTTTGAAATGTATCCATTGGGGAATATCTCTTGAGTCTTGTGTTTGTTTTAATCAATCAATAAATATTTTAAAGCTTTTATATGTCAAATCAATAAATCAAAAAGCATTTATTAAATACCTGTATGCCACACACTGTACTATGAATAGCAAACGACACAAAGAAAGTCAAAGAAAAAAAACTTTCTTTTATGAAGCTCAAAAATCTAATGAGGGAGATAATATGCAAGTAATTGTATGTCAATAGCATATATAAAGGATGAATTGGAGATTAAGGAAGAACAGGGAAGGCTCCTTGCAGTAGGCTCAAATTTGGTTGAAAATTTGAAAGAAGTGAGGGAAACCAAGAGGTAGAAACCAAGAGGAAAAGAGTTACTAACAAAGGGGATAACTAGTGAAAAGGCAGAGATAGAAAATGGAGTGTCCTGCATAAGGAACAGAAAAGAAGCCAGTGTCACTGAATTATAAAATGCATGGAGAAGATTAAAATACAAAAAAATCCAAAAGGGGCAGGATTGTGATGTATTTTAAAAGCAAATAGAGGATTTTATATTTAATATTGAAAGCAATAGAGAACCACTAAGGTTTATTGATTGCAGGGAGAGAGTAACATGGTCAGACCTGCTTTTCAGCAAGATAACTTTGGCATCTGAGGGGAAGAAGGACTAGAGTGGGGAGAGATTGAGACAGGGAAAGCAATCAAAAAGAATATAATTGTAAGTAGCCCATGTGTGATATGGGCTTGCACTAGGCTGATAGAAGTGTTAAAGGAAAGAATATAATGTATATGAGAGATAGTATGAAAATAGGATTAACAGAACTAACTGGTGATTTGTTATGGGTTGGGGGGGGATGAAAGAGATTGAGGAATCAGAGATAATATCTATGTTGCCATGCTAGGTGACCAGGTTGATGATAGTATCTTCAGTAGCAATAGGGGAGTTGGATAGAGGATAGAATTTTTGGGGAAAGATAATGAATTCAGTTTGGTCTTAAATATAGGACTTCTTTTCAAAAATATTTGAGAAAAATATCTTCCCATTTTCTCAATAGTTTCTCTTCTTATCTTAGCTACATTATTTTTGTTCATCAATTTTTTACATTTCAAATGATCCAGATTGTCTTTTATGATTTTCTTTATCCTTTATTTGTCAAATAATTCTTAATCACTGATCCTATTTGCTTCTAATTTATTTTAAGATGTGGTATTTTATGACCAACAGGATGAATACAGAGAGTCTTGGAGAGACTTACATCATCTGATGCTGAGTGAAACGAGCAGAACTAGGAGATCAACAATGATACTGTATGAGGATATTATACAAGGATGTATTCTGATGGAAGTGGATATCTTCAACATAGAGAAGAGCTAATCCAATTCCAATTGATCAATGATGGACAGAATCAGCTACATCCAGAAAAGGAACACTGGGAAATGAGTGAAACTGTGAACATTTTTTTGTTTTTCTTCCCAGATTATTTTTACCTTCCGAATGCAATTCTTCCTTTGCAACAACAACAACAACAACAAAATTTGGTTCTGCACATATATATTGTACCTAGGATATACTATAAGATATTTAATATGAATGGGAATGCCTGCCATCTAGGGGAGGGGGTGGAGGGAAGGAGGGGGAAAATTCAGAACAGAAGGGAGTACAAGGGATAATGTTGTAAAAAAAAATTACCTATGCATATGTACTTTCAAAAAAAATGTTATAATTATAAAATTAATTTTAAAAAAAGATATAGTATTTTATTTTTAGGTAGGGTTTTGTTTCCTTTTCTTTTAAAGGGGGAAAATTGGAACTCCAAATCAGACACCCTTTCAGACTTCTTTCAGTCTTACACATTTTTGATTGGTTGTCTTCTAAAGTTCCTTCTCCTCAATCCTGAATGTAGTTCCCTCAATGTCTGGCGAAGTTTTCTCATCTCCACTCACTAAAACTGCTATTTTCCCAATCCTTCAGTGACTCCTCTATTGTGCCCCCTTTCACTCTAGTGATGTTCCTAATATTCTTAAAATATTTCCCTCACTATCACCTTCTCCCTATTAGATTACCAATATTTGTATATTACATTAATATGTTTCAAGCACCAAAGTTTTTCAAGGACAAATAGGTTTTGGAAAATAAAATATAAACTATTTCTCTTACTGATTCTCACAAAGAACTCTGTGAAGTAGGTAGGGGTAATATTATTATCCCTATTTTTACAGATGAAGAAACTTAGGTTTAAAGAAATTACACTACTTGACCATTGACATATAAATAATATATCAGACTGGAATACAGGCTATAACAACAATCCCATTCCCACTCTCCCCATTATGCCTCATTGTAATTCATAAATGAGAGATTCTAGAAAGATCCAGCAAAACATCTACCCAAGATGGCTTAAGTATAGTCCTTCTGAGCTAGCAAAACTAATAATAGTGATATATTTATATAAAGCTTTAAAATGAACAAAATATTACCTTAAAATTATTCCTACTATAGAGTAGGCAGTGTGATAACTTTTATCTGTATTTTAGAGATGAGGAAATTATCACTCAGAGAAATTGAATAATTTTCTGAAGGTCTCATAGTTCACAGGTGTCACAGACAGATCTAGGCTTCCTGATGCTAAATCTAAGATTCTTTACACAATAGCTTTCTCTCTTCTATGAAACTTTCCACAAATAAATGGCAAAGAACTTTTTAAAATCAATTCTAGTAATAGTCATTTTATATACAAATATGATTCTTCTACAAAAAATAAATTTTCAAATATATGATAATGCTAATCATATTAACTTGTCATGAAAACCTAGTTGAATCTACTTTTTTTTTTTGGAAGACACTTGAAAGATATACATCTTTAATTAAATCTTGGGAAAGAGAGATTTAGGGAGGAAAAGAAAATATAAGTTTCTTTATGTATTCTTGAATTGTTTTGAATTGCCTGTGAATTTACAACCAATACTTGGCAAGTCAACTTTTTTATTCAATATAAACTTTCTCTGTTGTTTCTCTATGCATGTTACTCACCTTGCTGAAAATTTTACAATCTTCACCTATTTTAGCAGCTTATAATTGTTTTCATATAAATAAAAAACTTTCTGATCCTTACTTTTGTCCCTTAGCCTTCAAAAAAATCTGAGAAGTTTGGTTCTGGAGCCTTTTTTCTATTTTCTCATGGCAATATATAAATGTTTTATATAACTAATTATGTTCAGTGCAATACTGATACAATGCTAAATTAGTAGACCTTTTAAAAGAAGACACATTATTCCAAAAGCAAGAACATTTAATAAAGATATAAAATGAATAATAACAATAAATGATGAGTAAGGAAATCAAGTAGTAAAATACTTTTCTTCTCATAAACAAATAACTTCCCAAATGGAAGGTTGAAGAAAAAAATTGACAAGGAAAATTGTTTATGGAGAAAACTATTCCTGAGTGATTTGTTCCTCTCTCTGACCTACTCCCCAACCTGCTCTCAACAGATTTAACTAGAAACATTTGAAGCCTCTCAGCTGAGTCTTGTGTTTATTAAGATTCTTCCATGGCTCCTGGAATTGGGAGACATTATGGCTCCACATATTCTTCAAGCATGGTAAATTATGAAGAAAATGTATTCTAGAGTCAGTATCTGAGTTCAAATCCCATCTTTGATACTAATTACCTATGTACCTTTGGACAATTTACTAACCATTCCTAAGTCTAAGTTTTCTCAATTATCAAATGAGTGCTTTGGATTAGATGAATTGCAAGGTCTCTTCCAACTCTAGATTTATTATCTTCTTCATTTGGGTTGTAGCTTAGAACTTGCTTCCCAATAGCAGAAGGGATCTCACTGCAAAAATATCCCAGTAATCTCTATATGATTAACCTAAGTATCCTTCCAAGTCACTTTTTCTTTTCTTCCTTTTACCAGATTCTGCTGCTCTTGTCCCAGAAAAAATATCTCAGAATTTTAATGTCCCCATAACTGAGGATATGAAGCTTATATTCATATGCTTCAATTAAGCCTTTATCAAAGTCAATCACCTTCAGGGGCACAATGTTGGGAGAGCGGATGTCTTGACAAAAAAATTATTTTGGAGAAATATTACAAAGGTAAGATTAGAGACTACTATGAGAAAATATCTGGAGAAGGAAAAGAATTGGGACATATATAGAAAAATGTAGAATCTATGGAAGTTAATATCAGTTTTCTTTGGTTCTAATATTCTCTGTCTATATAATTTGGTAGAAAGAACAGAAAGGAGTAAGAGGGAAGTAATAAATGTAAAGTAATGAATGAACTTGAAGATTACTCATAGAAATCTTTAATATTCCAGTTAATCACAGTAAATATTTTCACATATTTTCAAAGCAAATACTTAGGCAACTAGAGTATTGATCTTGGGGTCACGCAGATGAGTTTAAATCTTGTTTTCAGATAATTATTGATTGTGTAACCCTGAACAAGTCATTAAATCTCTGTGTGCCTCAGTTTCCTTATCTTTAAAATAAAGATAATAGCAGCACTAAGTTCCCAGGGTTGTTAAGAGAATATTCATAAAGTACTTGTTGCTATTCATTGTTGTTCAAATGTTTTCAGTGCATCCAATTTTCCATCACCCCATTTGACATTTTCTTGGCAAAGATACTAAAGTGGTTTTGCATTTTCTTTTACAGCTTATTTTACAGATGAGAAAACTGAGGAAAACAAGGTTAAGTGACTTGCAACATAATCAGTGTCTAAGGCCAAATTTGAACTCAGGTCTTCTTGTCTTAAGGCCCAGGCCTCCATTAACTGCACCACCTAATTGCCTCTGTAAAGTACTTTGCAGATCTTAAAGCACTATGTAAATGTTAGTGTTGTTGTTATACAATTTTCCTTGTAAACATTCTTTCCCAAGGGTTCTTTTCATTACCCAAATTCATGTTCAATGTTTATATCATGCTCATAAATTATAAATTTTGTGTCTATGTGTATATGTATGTGTGTGTGTACTAAGGATTGTGGCCAATGCCCACATGCAAAGATTGGATTACTGCAGTGGTAAATCTTCAGAAAGATTTGCTAGCTCTGATGGCTTCCATACTGCCATCTGGACTGTGGTCATTTTGAAAGTTAACTCTTTACTTGTTTTAATTGGTGTGGATATTGTTGCTTATTCTGTTAGATTAAATATAAAGCAAAGAAAAACCACTCTTCAACCACAAAGATGCCATTTTAGATACACAGTGAGATTCTTTTTGTGAACTAGGCAGGAATGAATCATCAAGCTACTTAAAACTGGAGGCCCCAGTAAATCAGAGCCTTTGATGGAACTTGTTTTTGTTTAACTAAGTGAAACAGGAACAAATATTCAACCTTTTTCATTCCCCATGTGAAAGGGGAACAAGTTTTTCTAAAGGTGTTTCAGCCAGCCTTAATTCCCTCCACACCCCAACTCACCCCTTCCCATACTTCCTCTTAAACACCTTCAGAAGTAAAGATTGTTATCTTTGCCCAAAGTATTCATAATAAGCAGGGTTATACTTGGAGATGGCCAATCATAAATAAAGTAGTACCAGGATAGTATCCAAGCATTCATCATAGTATCTGACATGTAAGAGGCACTTAATAAATAGTGACTTGATTAATTATGTATGATACTCATCACCAAAATGTCCCCCAAGGACTGTCACATCACCATTAGTATTACTCTATTTTACTCAGAAGATCCCAGTCAAAGTTCACATATGCCTAGGTGAGTGAAGAGGTATTCACATCCAATAATACATTAGCCTATAAGTTTATTTTTGTATATTAGCTAACTGTGTCCTGTCAGAGAATATTGTCTTGAAGTGATAAGTCCATAGTTTCACTGCCATTCCCCACCTGAGTCCAATATATTTATTCTATATCCACTCTTCAACCCTCCTTTCCCAACATTTCCCAAATAATCCCATATCTGAGAAGCATGATAAATTAGTTTTATGCCTTAGGGAGAAAGAATGAGAACCAAAAAGAAAGAGCAAATAAAAAATTCAATGAGGGAAGGAGCCAATCAGCACATTAGAAATATAGGACTCATTAATTTTCTGATGGTGAAAGAGGGAAGGGAGGGAAAGGCAAGAAGAGGCTTCTAGCTTAAATATTAGAAAAAGGGCTATCCATGATCACCTTCCCCTCCCAGTGGGATGTTGGGTGAGGGAAGACAGAGTATTTCTCTGAGGGTTATCTCACTCTAAATAGACATCAGTCTGTAGCATAGGGAGCATATCTACTGTGGTTTGGATTTGCAATCTAAAATTCTCTTGATTCAAGCACTTGGGGAAAAAAAAAAACCAAACAGCAGGTGCTAACTCCACCCTACATGTATATTTCCCTCAAGATGGAGAACATATACACTCTCTTTACATTTCTTGCTTCCCTCTTTTCTTTTGCCTTTTTCTCTATAAAACCTCATGAATTCTCCCACTCACCTTAATATGCAACTTCACAGTGTTTCTATCTAAAACTCTTGATGCCATAATTCTAGAAATTTTTGTACTTGCAAAGCCAGCCTACATGTAAATCAAATTGATGGGTGCAAACTGATTTGATGTTTCTATGCTGAAAATATATAGCAGCATCTGGTAGAATAGAAAAAGCCCAAGTTTGGAGAATTCTGAATCTCTACTTTGTTTCTTATTTTTTTTTTGTGACATTGAACAAATTATTTTTACTCTCTAAACCTCATGAGAGAATTGGATTCAATCATCTCTAAATTCTCTTTAGTCTCTATTTCTATGATTCTATGATATCATATATAGAACTAAGTTGGAAGTTGCTAGGAAGTTGCTCAAATGGGAGCCCATTGCCAGATTTGTTTCTTGCCTTAGGTACAAGTTGTTTCTACTATGCAGCCATATGCTAAAGAATGGATTACATCATCTTCATAGCTCTTTCATATTACTATACTAGTAAAATAATAACAAAAGCAATAATAATAACAACTTTCAGAAATATCATTTACCCAGAGAACACGGTATTTTTTAACTGTAATGGGAGATTATGATCTCTAACTGGTCTTGAGCACTTAGTTGACAACACTTGGACACCAGGAACTAATAGCTTATGAAATTCTCTTTCACTATATTCACTATTCTACTATGTTATAGAAATATTTATTTCTTAAGTTTAGAATAAAATAAGTAAAAAAATTAATGTAATTTAATAAAATTAATAAAAATACAATAACATACAAGTTTTTAAGAAGAGTGAGAGATATAATCATTCCTTGCAATATTTAAGTAGGCATACAAAATATACCAGATATTTCAAATGCACATCTCTGATCATCACTGGCTTCCACAGTTTTCATTGGTCATATTTTCTAAGGTTATTTTTTCCCTTCTTAATTTTCTTTATTTCCTATTATTCCTAACAACAAAAGGGCAAAGAACTTTATGTCTTATCTACAGCAGAAAATAATTCCATTATAAAATATATTTCCTAGAAAATAAAAAGAAAACACAAACAAAAAAGCACAAAAATATAAAACACAAAGTACAAAACACAGAAAGTAGATAAGATTTTTAAAATATTGAATATGTTAAATATTTGGGAGCTTATAGTATCATTGAGACTTATCCCAATTTCTTTTGGTTTCTAGGCATAATATTCTCTAGTTATATAAATATAGTAACATTATTCAAATCTAAAAAAAAAACACATAACATTTTAGGCACTTTTCCAAAATTTTGCTTACTATACATACATTTAAGAACTCTATGCTTGGGTACATCTTGTATTATTATTTTTGATGTTCATGAATAGTATCTTCTAATCATAGATTTGAATTTTGAAAAGCAGAAATGAAAGTTCTAGAAGTGGTGTGTTAGTCTGTCTAGAAATGACTATCATTCCATAGTAGGGAAACTTAAGTTATTAAAGTCTACATCCTGTTTTGAAGCACTTAACTGCTTGATTGAAGTAAATGCTAATTCTACTTTTTACGGTTTATTAATTTCTGGTTAAGGGTTAATACCCTGTGAGCCCTCAGAAGAGGTCTGAATGATGTAAAAAGTTTATGACATGTTTTATGAGCTAAACACTGGGATTTAGACATACATTTATACTTGCCTCCTAACATTACTATCTAACATTGATTTTCCCAGCACAAATTTGAAGTATTAATGCAGTAGAATGTTTTTGGGAGGAATTATCTGCTAGAATGCATAGAAGTTATATATGATCATTGGATAGTGCTTGATGGGACAGAAGGAATGAGAAAGTTTTAATATAATTGCATACAAAACTATGACAATGGGGTGGGATAAGGATAAAGCATGATGGCAGATATCAAAAGACTAATGAAAAACACAAATATAATTATGAATATCTGTAACATTCAAAATCTATAACTCTCAGGCTATGATCTGAGGATCAGACATTAATTATCAAAAAAATTGATGTAAAGATTGATAGACATGGTGTTAGAAGAGATATGTTTGAATCTCATCCCTGATATTTATTAGTTGTATGGCTATAAGGAAATATTTTTTTTTCTGAGCTTCTCTTTCCTTAGCTATAAAATAGGGAGAATAATGCCTGCAGTATTCATTTCATAGGATTGTCATCAAGATCAAATGATATAATACATATAAAGTGCTTTGCAAACCAAAATAAGTATGTAAATGTCAGTTATTAAGTATGGAACAGTTCATTACAATTAAATTGAACACCAGATCTATCTTATTCCATATAGAAAATGACTCAGTCTTGTATGAGTGGTTTTCTTCCATAGCAATTCTATTGAGTGACCCCAGAAAAGAAAAAAATATGTTGAATAATCCAAAGCACTGGATTGGAAGTCAAAAAGACCTGAGTCTAAATACTGCATCAGCCACTTACAAGTTGTATAACCTTGAAGTATCTGTGTTTGATTGAATGAGGGGATTGAACTCCATGGCCTCTAGAGTTACTTCTAGTTCAAAATCTCTGACTCTTGGAAATGCTATCTTCCTTCAAGTACTTGTTTAAAAGTATTTGAGGTCTTCTCTTATACCCTTAGTTATTAGAGGCTCTTCTGTTTCACCAAAATTACTTAATATATAACTTAAAATGTCTGTGCACCCATAATAGAATATAAAATTCCTGAGGTCAGGGATTGTTTTATGTTTGTTTTCATCCTCAGGCCAAACACTGAACCTTAAATGTATAATATGAAAATAAATGCTTATTAAATTGAACTCAATTATTTATTTACCATTTTTTTCTGTCCTTTCTCATATGAAGATAATTCTCCTTGTCAGAAAAAAGAAGGAAAATAAGAGAAACTCTGCCCTATTCTTTTTTGACATTACCCTATTTTACAAGAATGGAACCATCTATTCTTTCTTCCTTCTCTTCTCTCAATTATATCCTTTTTATTGTCATAGTTTTGTTGTCCCTGCCATTCTCAACTCATTTTGAGTTTTAACATTCCTGATTGTTTTTATGACTGAGTCATTGTTTTGATTTTTATTCCCCACTAATTATCCTCACAGTTATCTTCTGAACATTTATTTTAAAAACCTAAATAGATTGGTGAGTTCCAATCCAAATACAGTTAAGTAATTTGCTTTAAATAACCCCTTTTACTCTATATAGAATTAGTTTCTCTTTGGGTCTTTATAATTCCATTCTTGAAAACATCTCTTTATTAGGCACATTTTTTTCTGTTAATGGTAATGAAAGTTTAAATACTACCTTCCACATATAGCTCAACTCTTTTGGATTCTTTTTTTTCTTTCTTTGATTTCTCCATGCCATTAGGAACTTCATCAGTAGAAAATCTCATCATCCTTCAAGATCCAATCAGATTTGCCTGACTCCCTTGCCCCTCTGACAGAAGAGAGGAAAGACAAACTCCAAAACCTTTTTTAAAGCAGAAACCCAGGCAAGTTATTTTTTTCATTTCTATACATGTTGCATGTCCCCCTTATTATTTCCCCAATATTTTTCAGCTTCCTTTTGTATATCCATTAGGTTATAAACTCCTTGAGGGTATATACTTTAATTTTTCACATTTTCTTCCCTTAGCATAGCTCTTGGCACATAGTAGGTGCTTTAAAATGCTTAAGGACTGATTTAGCCATGTCCCTAAAAGTCCCCTTTATGTTTTTGGATTATACTATTCCTTATGTTTAGTATACCTGGAATGTTACCTCTCCTTATCAACTATTAGTACACCTGTGTATTCTTTAAAGGTAAACTTGAATGTTACTTTCTCAATGAAACTTCCTCTAAATCCTACTGTAAGCAATGACTTTTGTCTCATGAATCTAACCTAACTTAGTTTTCCAATTCTTTAATGCACTTTTAGTGCATTATATGATATAGTTAATAATCATTATATTTTTTTTCTACTCTACTGTAAGCTCCTTTACATCATGGACTGTATCCTATCAAATTTTGCATTTGCTTATCACCTAGCACTGCTGTCTTCACATGGTAGGTACTTAATAAATGTCAGTAAAATTGTTGTTATCACCACATATATAAAAACTTGGCAAAGACATTTCTTGGAATTAAAATGTAGCCTATTCTTTCAAGTACAAAAGGTTTGTGCTGGCTAGACATACTGATAGTGTCTCACACCTCTCATAGAGTACTACCAGTTTCTGAGCTGGCTTACTACTCTAAGCCGCTCTCAAATTGACAGATCTAAATTCCCAGAAGTTCATGACTGGTTATATTCAGATTCTATTAGAGTCCTAGGAGTTTTGAATAAATACACATTTCCTACTCATCACTTTAGCTCCTGAGACACCCTTCCCTTCCCTCCAAAAAAATTTGCATTTACACAAACCAGTCACTCACCTTCATGACATCTTTTAGATATTAAACATAATCATTTACTTTGATAATAAGGCAAAAGAAATGATAACACTATATGTTCATATGTTAAAGAAAATACAATAATAAACACATCACAATCCATATGTAGTCTTGTGACACATTTTCCATCAATACCTTCATAGTGAAGACGACTAGACATAGAATTACAGAATCCCGGCAAAGAGGCATATGGTATTTGGAGAGCAATTTGGAACTATGCTCAAAAAGTTATCAAACTGTGCATATCCTTTGACCCAGAAGTGTTTCTATATGCCAAAGATATAGGGCTTATATCCCAAAAAGATCTTAAAGAAGAAAAGGGGTTCATATGTGCAAAAATGTTTGTAGCAGCCCTCTTTGTAGTGGCTAGAAACTGGAAACTGAATGGATGCCCATCAATTAGAGAATGGCTAAATAAATTATGGTATATAAAAGTTATGAAATATTATTGTTCTGTAAGAAATGACCAACAGAATGATTTCAGAGAGGCCTGGAGAGATTTAAATGAACTGATGCTAAGTGAAATGAGCAGAACCAGGAGATCATTATACATGGCCACAACAAGACTAAATGATGATCAATTCTGATGGACATGGCTCTTTTCAACAATGAGATGATTCAAACCAGTTCTAATTGTTCAGTGATGAAGAAAGCCATCTTCACCCAGAGAGAGGACTATGGGAAATGAGTGTGAACTACAACATAGCATTTCTATTCTTTCTGTTATTGTTTGCTTGCATTTTGTTTTCCTTTTCAAGTTTTTTTTCTTTCTAGATCAATTTTTTCTTGTGCAGTAAGATAACTGTATAAATATGTGTACATATATTGGATTTAACATATATTTTAACATATTTAATATGCATTGGACTACCTGCCATCTAGGAGAGGGGGTGGGGGAAAGAAGGGAAAAATTTTAAACAGAAAGTTTTTCAAAGGTAATGTTGAAAAAATACCCATGCATATATTTTGTAAATAAAAAGCTTTCATTAAAAAAGAAACAGGCATATGGGAGAGGAAAATCCATGTGCTAATCATAGCTCTGGTACTATCAGTGTTTTTCTTTTGGCTGAGGAACTGTCCATGAAAGTTATTTGATGATGAAAATAATTGTGTGGAGAAGATGCCTTATATTGACTAGGTACATGAAAATGTTTTTGTTTGTTTTGTAATGCAATATGAATTAAGTGATTTACACAGAGTCACACAACTTATAAGAGTCAAGTGTCTGAGGCTGGATTTGAACTCAGGTCTTCCTGACTGCAGGGCTAGTGCCCTGTAAACTATGAAACTTAGCTGTCTTTGGGACACTAAAAAGTTAAATGATTTGTCCCTTGGTTATGAAGTTAATATATGTTAGAGGCATGTTTCTTCCTGACCCAAAAATCAACTTGCTTTCTATTATACCATGCTGCTTCTCAAATATTTAGTTTCAAGTTATATATAAAATATATACTTATTGTGTAAGTGGTAATATTTTAAAAGAGACTAATTTGGGGAGGTAGAAAGGGAAATAGAGTAAATTTCAACACAAAATAATGGGTGAAAATAATTTCAATTAGGCCAAAATGAGCATATTTCTCAAGGTTAAAATTTGCTATTTGTTACTTCTTATTTAAAACCATATCTTACAGTTAAAGTTGGGTGAAGATACTATTACTGCTGTCCATGGTGCCAACTATTATCTTCTTAGGTAATCACAATGTGCACAAAAAAATTTTTGTTCCTAATTATACAATGTTTCATTTCCCACATTAAATGTCTTTTTAAAAAAGTTTTTACTTATTTAATTTTTAATTCAAGGAATAAAATAAAAACTTCTATAACATTGTATAATTTTAAAAAAATAGATGATGGTACATGAATCTATAAATCTGTTAATAGACAACTTGCTATTCCTTTTAATTATGTAATAAAGTTAGGTAAATTTCTTTTTTCCCCAATTTTTATTCTTTCCTTCCTCTTCCCTGTCCCCAGAGAAGGCTACCATTAGGAACAAATATATATATGTATAGATAGATAGATAGATAGATAGATAGATAGATAGATAGAGATATATAGATATGTATGCACACACACATATATATATAATCATATATATAATCATTCTCTCTCTCTCTCTCTCTTTATATATATATATATATATATATATATATATATATGTATATATATATATATATATATATATATATATATATATATATATATATATATATGTATATATATATATAATCATACTCCTAATTATCAGTTCTTTTTCTGAATGTAGATATGTCTTATGGAGTTAAAATGACTTATTCATTCAAAAGTTATTCTTAAACCAAGAAAACATTAACACAGCTAGACAGTAACAATAAGATTGTGCAATGATAAACTATGAAAGATTGATTTTTCTCAGTGTTCAGTGATCCAAGGCAATCTCAATAAGCTTTGGATAAAAAAATGTCATCTGCATCTAAAAAGATAACGCTGGAGATTGTATATAAATCAAAACAGGTTATTTTCACTTCTTTTTTCTGTTTTTTTCCTCTCATGGTTTTTCCCTTTTGATCTGATTTTTCTCTCCCAACATGATTCATAATGAAATGTGTATTGAAAAAGTTAATATATATATGTATAACCAGAAAAAATAAATCAATTAATTAAAGTTTTCTTAAAATGCTATTGTTGTTATTGTAAACAATGTTTTCTTAGTTCTGCTCATTTTGCTCTTCATTATTTCATGAAAATCTATCCATGACTTTCTAAGATCATTTCTTATAAGACAGTAATATTCTGTCATAATCATATATCATAACTTGTTCAAACATTTCCCAATTTATGGGCATCCCCACCATTTCCAGTTCTTTGCTACCACAAAAAAAAAACTAGTATAAATATTTTAGGACATATAGGTTCTTTTCCTTTTTCTCAATCATCTTTGGGAATGCAATTATCCTCATAATTTATCAGCTCAACTTTGAATTTTTCCTCTTATTTTCCAAAGTACTAGTAAACCATATTAAAAACAACTTTGGTAATGTACAGTTCAATCAAAGGAGGGCTGTTATATGGAGAAGGGTCTTGAAATCATGTCATGTCATGATTAGTCAAAGGAACTGGGTATTTTTAGCCAGGTAGAAGAGAAGACATAAGTGGAACAAGATAGCCACCCTTCAAGTATTTTAAGTAGTGTCATTTACAAGAGAAATACAAACTTGATCCTAGGGAAGCCAAAGTTGGAGCAATGGTTAGAAGTTGCAACAAGAAAAATTTAGGTTTGCAATAAGGCATAACTTCCTACCAAGTAAAATTATGAACAAGTGAAATATACTATTTTAGGAAAAAATAGTTTCTTTCCTACTAGAGGTCTTAAGGTAAAGTTGGATAGAGGAATCTTTTTACCTGTATACTTTCACTATAGATACATTTTGAGTAAGTCTAAAACATAATTTACTTCTATCAGAAAAACAGACTATTGATTTTTTGTAACTACATGTATCTATCTGTAATTGAAATCTTTAAAATCACAACCTAGCAAAATATGGCCCAAGTACAGCTTTTAGTAGACTATAAAGCAAAACTAGAGATGAAATGTGATTCAAACTAATTCCTATACTAAAAAAATGGAATGAAGATATTCACTAGTTAAAAATGCTTGCAAGGTATTTTCTCTCTAATCTTGTATGTGTCCATATGTATATATTCATGTATATGAATATATAGAGATATTGTTTATCTACATTGTAAAAAAGAATTTAAATATTTTATTGAACTTTTCTCTTTCTATTGATCTGGATTATTTTCTTCCACTCCTAATTTTCTTCATTATTTCTGATTTTCCACAGGTCTTTATACTTCATTTGATGCAGCTTATATATGCCTTACTAGATGATGCTGTAAGTTGTTTTGGTCAAAAAGGTTTATCACCTGTTGGTAGGCCCCCGCTGATTAACCTGTGTGAACTTAGCAAGGATAACTTTGAGCTTTGTTGCTCAAAATTATTTGAAATCTTTCTGTATCATTAAGAGCTATAAGGATTTGAGTTCTCTTTTCAAAAGCTTTGACAATCTTGGTTATTTCCATTCCTTTAGAAAACTCTATCAGAGATCTTTCTGAGGAACTGAATATGGAAAAAGAATTCAGCCAATAAAGAACATGTGAACATCATTCAAAAACATAATACTATCAATATTTATATATTTATGTACTCAAGACAAATACTTAATTTATAAGCAATATTTTCTACCAATATATTTTCAAAGGAGTAGGGTCTTTAATAATTAAAATAATTTTGTAAAAAGATTATTATGTTTTTATTAAAGGGTTATATTAGAGCTTAGAAACAGAAATGTCTTTTTGACTACTATAATTTAGTCATACTGTATTCAAGATAATTTCTTCAGGTTTTAATGGCAAGATCTTCTGTCAGAAAGAAGTTTTCAAACTATAATTTCATATATTGATTGCCATATAAATTATTAGTCAAATAGTAAGACACAAATTTTATTATGGAAATTGTTACGCTGATGAGAACGAAGTTAAATATTATTAGATGACATTGTTTTGATCATGTCAAGCCCTAGAGTACTGACAACTTTTTAAAGTGAGAGCTCATAATCATTTAAAAGAATGTAGTTTAACAATCCATACAGGGAAAGTAAAGTAGGCAAGAATATCTATTGATCAGATTATAGAATGTAATTGCATGGACAGTTGATAGAATTTTTTTTTCCATTAGCAAATAAATCTTGAACAGACACTGCAAATGAGTTGAGTCTAGAATTCAATAGGAAGTGAAAAAAAAATGGTGGATTGACTTGGGGAATGTTGAAGTTCTTTTAAATGACTTTTCCCTATAACAAATGCCTAATATTTTTATAATGATGCTGTAGATCTTTGAATCGTGAAATACTATATCCTAAAAACTATAGTTAATTATCAACCAAAGAACAAGTGAGAGACTAATAATGGGTATGAACAGGCTGCAACATACTACAAAAATAATTACAGAAAAGAAGTGTAAAGAATAAAACTAGAGGTATGTGTGATATCTCCATATTGATGTAGCTTGTAATGTAGCAAGAAAAGAGATAACAATCTGAAAATTATATTGATATATATATAATATCAAGAGATTAAACAGCCTCAAGATGTTGAATATATATCCTGTGAGAAATTTACAGAGGGACATAAACAAGAATGGCACAGGATGGGCAAGTGTAGATGCTTAGCAACCTACTTTGCCAAAAGCATCATCTATATTGATGATATCATGGATCCATTGGGACATTGAAGATGAGTAATTTTAATTGATTAATTTTAATTTAAGCAAAGTGATGGATGTGGCTCTTTTCAACAATGAGATAATCCAGACCAATTCCAATAATTTTATGATGAAGAGAGCCATTTGCACCTAGAAAGAGGACTGTGAGAATTGAGTGTGAACTATAACATAGTATTTTCACTTTGTTGTTATTGTTTGCTTGCATTTTGTTATCTTTCTCATTTTTTCCCCTTTTTGATCTGCTTTCTTGTGCAGCATAATAATTGTGGAAATACGTATAGAAGAATTACACATATTTAACATATATTGAATTACTTGCCATCTAAAGGAGGGGTTGGAGGAGAAGGAAGGGAAAAAAATTTGGAACACAAGGTTTCACAAGGGTAAATGTTGGAAATTATCCATATAATATATGTGTGTGTGTGTGTGTGTGTGTGTGTGTGTGTGTGTGTGTGTGTGTGTGTGTGTGTGTTTTAAAAAGAAATTTTCCTTGGGGTAGCATTTTTGTATTTCTGTTGGGAAGGAGATAAGTTCTTTCACAATGTGGATCTCATAATTGCCCTGCATATGAAATCTAATCTGTTAAAATTATCTTGTTCTTTTGTTAAAGAGGGACAGTATGCTAAATATAATATAGAATATAGATTGTAGACTGAGAGGGACTTGGCTGATTCAGTATCTTCAACATACCTCCAGTTATTTTGAAGCAAGTTTTCTCCTGACAGGAAGAAAAACTTAATGTTTAGATGTAAAACTTCAACCATTTCATTGACCTCTACTGAACCCACATACAAGTTGGAATTTCTATTGTATTCATATTTATTGCTCTTAATATTCTCTTCCACAATGGAAGTAAATGGCCTTTTCTTTAGTAAATTGTATAGACATACATTTTCTACCACAATGTGAAACATTTCATAAACATTATTGTTGTTGTTTGTCCTTCATTCTTGAAGAAGATCATGACATGGTCCTTGATCACATCAAGGAAATGATGCCATGACATGTAAGTAAATTGAATTTAAGTGAGGGAGTGCTGTGCAGTCACCAGCCTCATTTTCTCCTTTGGGTCCAGTAGCAAGATTTATAGAGATAAATCTTGTTATAAACATTAATTTATTACTTAAAACACCACTATTACATAGCATATAGCCAGATACTAGATTTGAACCTTCTAGGGAAGAAGGAATGGATTGTTGATTTCATGTCAATGGTTCTCCATTAGTAACTGGAAATCAATATTATACTAAAAGTGTTCCAGTGGTTAATATAAATAATGAATCCTTTGAAGCAGTTGTATTGTTTAAATGTGTGCTATTCAAAGTTACAATTATATGTAAAATATGAAGATTTTTTCTAGCCTAATGGAAATACATAGTATAATTTAAATAATGTACCATGTCACAGGATTCATTATTATCATTAATTAGGACCTAGTTTTAATTTTCTTTTTATTTTTGATCATTTTAAAAACATTCAACAGATTGGGTAGTATTGAGAAAATCATGGTCTTTGAGTTCCAGAAGCTGAATGAAAATTAGAATTCGGGATTCAGATTCCTACCACCAGTTGCTCTACCATGTGATTTAGAATTTGCAACATAATTTATGATAAAAATTGGATTGCTTGCCATCTAGGGTAGGGGGTGGAAGAAAGGAGGGGAAAATTTGGAACACAAGGCGATATAAGAGTCAATGTTGAAAAATTATCTGTGCATATGTTTTGAAAATAAAAAGCTCTAATAAAAAATAATTTATGATAAAAATCTTCTTTTAGTGAAAGGAAAGTCAGTTATAAATCTTTGGATTCATGATTACTACAAGCTTATTTGTTTGCCAAATTACAAGCATACCTACCTATCCACCCAACTTTTGAAGTATTGCGTGTTATTATTTCTCCATATGTTGCCTTTGTTTGACACCTATAAATCTGAAACAAAGTTGAGAGTACTAAAAATGTTATCTGTACAACATGTCTCCATTAACTTATATTTTTAATATTTAGAATTTCCTATACACTTTTTCTTGAAGTTCTCTATACAGTTCACAAAAGTAGATTCACACCTGTTTTTCTGAGCTATAAGGAAAGAATGTGTTTCCTACTAGTATATACCATGTTCATATTTCATGCATATGTATTAAATTGATTGACTTTTCAGAAGAAATCTCTGCATATGTTTTAAAAGGTCATAGTTTCAGTTCCTGTCATTCACTGTTAACTCCACTTCTGTCTACCAACTTTACTCCATGTCTTTCCAAACACAAAACACTTACTTTGACTGAGTCTGTAACTTATTGACTATATTTTCAGAAAACCCCTTAATCAAAAAGAAATATTTATGTTTTAATATTTCATTTTTAAAGGAGGACAGGCAAAAAACAAGGAGATTTATATAATTTATTCTCTTCTAGGCAAGTAAAAAGCATCACCAAAAATATACTTTAGTTAAGATTTAGTGAAATTTATAATGGAAACATAATAATAAGGATATCATTTCCAATCTATAGGACATATTACACCTTGAAAATCTGTAATGTACTTTAACAAAAGGCCTATAACCCCCAGTAGTTTAATTGGAATTCTAATATATTCTCAGAATTATTACCATTATGAAAAATGTTGTTAACTTTATCCATTTTTCATAATGTATTTTTTGTATTTCTTTGATTATCACATTAAAAGAAAAAAAACACTCATGGATTCATTGGTCTTTAGGAATACAGTTTTTCAACAAATACACTCAAAAAATTTTATGTACCATGTTTTTAAATGATTTTGGAATTTATTCTAATGTCTGATATAAACTGTATTAACTGAATTGTATCCCTTGGCCATTACACACCCAAATATTCCATTAGGGGATGGAATGGAAAGGAGAAATCTCTAGTCCATTTTTCCACATAGAGTTTCCATTGGTGACAATACAAATTTTCTCTTGCCAAAAGAGTTCTCTACTTCTTGTTCAAATAAATAAGATATTGAATATAGGTCAAGTTTTATTTAATCTAAAATTAATTGTAGAAGGAGCTTATATCCAAGACCTTGGTCAGTGAGGAAAGTTCTAGGTGCTTTTTCTCAGAAGTCTAAATCAGCACTATATACATGACTCACAATATCAAAAAGAAGTCTGGGTTTTTCCTTGGTGTTACAGATTGCCCATACTTTTTTCTTGTTCAGCCATATTTTCATCGAGGTCCTCTCAAAGTCTGAGTGAGGTCAGGTGTTTCTATCTCCTCTCCTATCTTCTGTCTCTCTACAATTGTCTGGGAATGATATCTCCTTTTTTTCTGGAGACAGGATCTCTTTCTGTTGGTCTGTGTATTTGATTTAAATATAGTTGAGTTGAAACAGCTAAAAATTAAAAGACTTAGTCAAAATTTGTTTTACAATCTGATTTCAACCATGTTAAATTGGAACTTAGACTTCATACATTAATGAAAAAAGAGTCTAACACACCATAAATATATTTGAATAGTTAAAAGCTGTTTTTTAAACTGCCAAGCTAAATCAGCCACATCTAAGCATGGTAACTCTAATGCATGTCTTGCTGTATGGTAATATCTAGCAATTTATCTTCAGCTTTTCTGCTGGAGACAGAGAGAGGGTGGCTACATCAAAGCTGCAAAACATTTCAGAATTCAATAATACAGATTGATTTCTTCTTATTATTCAAATCTGTGGGTTTATTTAACTGACAAATTGGACTTTATTTCCTAGTTAACTATATCTTTCAATGGTCGGTCATCATCCAACCCTGAAATAAATGTTAGATGATTAAAGAAGTAAAGGTTAAAACATTTAAACCACATGCTGTAGATCTCAAAAATCAAGTCAAGATGTGTAAGGGAAAGAATTATTAGAGGATTTATGAAATCTGCCCTGAACAAATTAATTCATCAGTTTAGCCAAAGGCTTGTCAATGAATTCAAGAGACTTTTTAAAAAGGAGAACATCTGTTGCATATTTAAGGTCCTGTTTATAAGTAAATGTAGCGGATTAATCTTTTCTTGAGAGAGAGAATACACAGTTTACATAAATTCATTTGAAAGTTAATTTGGAATCCCTCTATGTCTTTCAGGAACAGGGATAAACCTTAGGGGATTTTGGCAATTACTATAATCTCCACCCTTTCTTGATGATTAAGAGAAATTTGAATTTCACTGGGACAAAAAAAAAAAAGAAAGAAAGAAAGAAAGAAAGCTCTCCATAGTGGCATTCTAGGAATAAGCCACTTTTTAGAAAAGTACATACCTGCTTACCTGTGTATGCTACAAAATGGAAGAATTATATCTAACAGCTTGAGAGAATAAATTGGAATGCTATCTCTTAAATATACTTCCCAACTTCATCAGAAGATCAAAATATCCTTCAATATGATATCATGGCAATGAATTATAGATTATTTTTATTTTCTCATTAAGAGGATGAAAAGAAAGACAAAAGACAGTCTCTGCTGTCAAGAAGCTCACAGCCTAATGGTTGAAGAATGATCCAGCTTCAGATGAAGAAATTGAAACTATTTCTAGTCATATGAAAAGGTGCTCCAAATGACTGTTGATCAGAGTAATGCAAATTAAGACTACTCTGAGATTGGCTAAGATGATAAGAAAAGATAATGATGAATGTTGGAGGGGATGTGAAAAAATGGGGATACTGATACAGTGCTGGTGGAATAGTAAACAGATCCAACCATTCTGGAGAGCAATTTTGAACTATGCTCAAAAAGTTATCAAACTGTGCATACCCTTTGACCTAGCAGTATTTCTACTGGGCTTATGTCCCAAAGAGATCTTAAAGGAGGAAAAGGGATTCATATGTGCAAAAATGTTTGTGACAGCCCTTTTTGTAGGGGCAAGAAACTAGAAATTGAAAGGAAGCCCATCAATTGGAGAATGACTGAATAAATTATGGCTTATGAATGCTATGGAATATTATTTTTCTGTAAGAAATGACCAACAGGATGATATCAGAAAGGCCTGGAGGGACATATATGAACTGATGCTAAATAAAATGTGCAGAATTAGAAAATCATTATTCATCAAAACAAGAAGACTATACGATGATCGATTCTGATGGACTTGGCTCTCTTCAACAATGAGATGATTCAAACTATTTCCAATTGTTCAGTTGTGAAGAAAGCCCTCTACACCCAGAGAGAGAGAACCATGGGAACTGAATATGGACGACAATATAGTATTTTCACTCTTTCTGTTGTTGTTTGCTTGCATTTTGTTTTCTTATTCATTTACTTTCCTTTTTGATCTGATTTTTCTTGTGCAACAAGAGAATTGTATAAATATGTTTACACATATTGCATTTAACATATATTTTAACATGTATTAAAAAAAAAAAAAACCCTTCAATGACTGCCTATTGTTAATAGAATAAAATGCAAATTTTCTAATCTGGTATAATCTGGTATAATACCTCCCATCTTTATTTTACTGTGTTTCACCATCTGTGCTACAGGTTCTGGTCAAATTGGACTTCTGTTTATTCCAAAATATCATGCTACTCTCTCCTTCCTTTCTATAGAACAACCCCTCTTTCCTGGAATGTCTGCACTTATTGTTTCTTGTTGAAATTTTTCTGTTACATCAAGCCTAGTTGAGGGTTCATTTTCTCCAAGATGCCCCCCAGTTGAAAGTAATCTCTTTCAGAGAAATGCAAATTAAGACGACTCTGAGATACCACTATACACCTGTCAGATTGGCTAAGATGGCAGGAACAAATAACGATGAATGTTGGAGGGGATGTGGGAAAACTGGGACACTGATGCATTGTTGGTGGAATTGTGAAACAATCCAGCCATTCTGGAGAGCAATTTGGAACTATGCCCAAAAAGGTATCAAACTGTGCATACCCTTTGACCCAGCTGTACTACTACTGGGCTTATATCCCAAAGAAATACTAAAGAAGGGAAAGGAACCTGTATGTGCCAAAATGTTTGTGGCAGCTCTTTTTGTTGTAGCTAGAAACTGGAAGTTGAATGGATGCCCATCAATTGGAGAATGGTTGGGTAAATTATGGTATATGAAGGTTATGGAATACTATTGTTCTGTAAGAAATGACCAGCAGGAGGAATACAGAGAGGTTTGGAGAGACATCAACTGATGCTGAGTGAAATGAGCAGAACCAGAAGATTGCTGTACACTTCAATGCTGTATGAAGATATATTCTGATGGAAGTGGCTATCTTCAACATAAAGAAGATCCAACTCACTTCCAGTTGATCAATGATGGACAGAAACAACTACACCCAGAGAAGGAACACTGGGAAGTGAATGTAAATTGTTAGCACTACTGTCTATCTACCCAGGTTACTTATACCTTCGGAATCTAATACTTAATGTGCAACAAGAAAATGGTATTTACACACATATATTGTATCTAGGTTTTATTGTAACACATGTAAAATGTATGGGATTACCTGTCATTAGGGGGAGGGAATGAAGGGAGGGGGGGATAATTTGGAAAAATGAATACAAGGGATAATATTATAAAAAAAAATTAATCATGCATATATACTGTGAAAAAAAATTCTAAATAAAATAAAAAAAATTTTTAAAAATTAAAAAAGAAAGTAATCTCTTTCTCCTCAAATTTTCCCACACTTTATCTGATTTTGCCTTTTCTTTTTAATAGTCTCCCTTGCCTCATTTTTTTTTGTTGTTGTTGGTATATTGTGTGTCCCACATATAGTATTAACATTTCCTTTGGGAAGGGGGAATTCTTTTTGCTGTTATTTATGCCAAACCAAGAATGTCTTGTTCATAATAGATGCTTAAAATATCAATCAAGTGGAATTGCATACAATATAAAATACATAATTTTATAAATACTAAATATAAATACACATATATGGTACATAAATATATACAAAGCAAACTAATTAAAAATGAAGGATTTGTTTAATTTTGTAGAAAGAAGGCAGAGAGTGATAGTTGTGGTTCAATGTTGCACAAAAGAATAATAATAACAAACATATGTGTGTGTATGAATACACACATATTTACTATATGCTAGGCACTATGCTAAGTCCTTTATAATAATTATTATTTCATTTGACCCTCACAACAACCCTGGGAGATAAGTGCTATTGTTATTCTTACTTTGCAGATGAACAAACTGAGGGAAACAGAGCTTAAGTGATTTTCCCAGGATCCACATAATTTATAATTGTTTGAGTTTATATTTGAATTTAGTTCTTCCTGACTCCACACCAGGTACTCTGTCCACTATGTCACCAGGCTGCCACTAATTAAAGAAAATACCAAAAAGTTGAAGAAAGTTGCTAAGAATTGCAAGATTGATATAAGAGGACATTTTTTAGCTGTTTTTTTTTTCTTTGTCATTTGAAATTCAAAAGAAATGTTTTCTATTACTTCAACCTCACATAGCTGTTTCAAATGGAAGCAAGGGTAGGCAATAATAGAATAAATACAAAGTATGTTATAGCTGTGGCGAGGCATAGTATCACTTGAAGGTCACATCTTGCTCATAGGAACATCATACTTCAATCCTAAGAAAATGGACTCTAGAATAGTGAACTTTTCAAAATTCATGAGAGCAGAGGCTCCAATCCCTTAATCTAAAAGACAAAAGAACAACCTCAGAGGTGGAATACTGAGGCCCTTTCATAGGACCATATAATCTCAAATGGAATGAATGATTAAAATTCTTCAAGAGCAGAGTTGAAAGAAAAGTGGCTGAAAGGCCATATTGACAATTATTAGAAGATTTTCCCAGTTTTAGCTATATGGCCAATCAACATAGAGTCCTTGTAACCATTTGTTTAGCAGATTGGAACCCATTTCACAATGTCTCTCCAAGGTATTGCCTTTCCAGTGCATAACAACTCATCCAGAAGTATAAGCCTCATCTTCTACCCCTAGGGAGACAAACTTTTAGACTCTGAGTGTTCCGAATCCTGTAACAAGAGCAATGATTAGGAAACATCTACAAAATTTTATCAAGAACAGATCATGACTGATTTGCCTCTTACTTTTTTTTTTTTTTTTTAAATAATAGAGTTACAAAATTGATAGATTGGGAAGATGAAGCACAGATAGTTTGTCTAAATTTTAAAATTTTTGACAAAAATCTTGTGCTATTCTTATGGACAAGAAGTTAGGAAAAAGCAGCTGGATAAATTTGGAACTGGTTGAATAGTTACATCCAAAGAGAAATCATTAATGCTTTTATGTCAATTTTGAAGGAATTGGGAAGATGCCAATTAGCGGTGATTCGAGGGACAAATACTTGGCCATGAACTGCTTAAGATATTTATCAGTTACTTGGAAAAAGCCAAGGATGACATGCTTATCAAATCTCTTGAGGGAACAAAGCTAGGAGGATTAGCTAACACATTAGATGACAAAGGAAAGATCTAAAAAGGTCTCAACAGACTAGAACATTTGGCTTAGTCTAAGAAGATGAAATTTAATAAGGATAAACATCAAGTCTTACACTTTTAAAAACTCCACAAGTTTTAGACAGGAAAAATATGGTTAAGCAGCATGTCATCTAAAAAAAAATCACTCAAGGTTTTAGTGAGCTGCAAACTCAATATGAATCAATAGTGGTGTGATGTGGCAGTCAAAAAATGAATATTATCTAAGGTTCTATTTAGAGAGTCTTAAGCAGACCACATCTGTGAGATTGTGTTCAGCTCTGGGTGTTATAATTTAAGAAGGATATTTATAAGCTGGAAAGCACCTTGAGGAGGACAATAAGTGTAACTGATTTTTAGTTTAATTTTATTTATATATTAAATGTTTCATTCAGTCTGGTAAAGTCCTTATGCCAGAAAGCAACCAGGTGCCTGAGAAATCAGAGGAATTCATCTAGAAGATTCAAAAAGGAAGACCAAGGAAATATCAAAATCAAAATTCACCTATTTTCCAATTTTGCTTAGGCCCATTGCTTAAGCCTCTACAACAAAGTGACATGCAGAATGTTGAAAATTATTTATGTATTTATGCCAATTTTTTTCTTAATCACATTTGTAGAGGGATCATCCATATTCAGATTTATACCTTCAGGACAACTTAAGTTTCACAGAACCAAAAAAGAAATCCAGTCCAGTGGAAACATCAAAACAAATGAACACACTCCTACTCTGCTTTATATTATTTGCACTTAGCTTCACTGTCTTGCATCTTAAACTACATACTTTCACAGGAAACTATATTCTCTCACCCATTTTTCATTGAATTCATATTTCTCCCCTCATTCTATGTAGGGGGGAAATGGGATATTAAAAAAAAATGTAATCAAAGAAGGCAAACTCAGTTCTTCTGCTAATTTCTTTTTCTTTTTTTTTTTTTTTTTTTTAAGCAAGTGACAGATAAAGATAAGTTGACAAACTCAGTAAAAAGCACACAATCTCAATATTAATGAGGGAAAGGAAAGGGGGAACCCCATTTCTCGGCGCATAGATAGTAAGATAATCCCATGGGGCGCAGTGTCCCCTGTAAATGAATTTACAGGCCCGAAAACCTAGATTGATAAATAAAAGGTTTATTGTAGAAATTTGGAAGTAAAGTTCAGTTAGAAAGACGCCAGGGCCAGAGGTGGCCGCTGGGCGGGCAGGAACCCTTACATGGCTGGAAGGATACCATGTGTTGGCTGGGAGGGCTCCTGCAAAGACAGTGCTCTGGCTGGTTTCTTTTATACCTAGAAGATGATGGGCAGTACCCCTAAGTTCTTGGCGGGATTTTCAGTTAGCTCAGATCAGGTGAGGGCTGGGGGAAGCTGAGCTGAGGGTTGGGTGCAGGGCCCGGATATTCAAAGGGTGCCTTTGACCAGGATTTGTGAATCAAAGTCAGCCATGGGTTGGGCAATTAGAAAGGAATCTTAAAGGGACCTCAACCCCCATCAATATGACTAATTGGCTTCTGCTTTTGAGAACTTCCTTGATGAAAAAAGGAGTTGATGTCTTGAGGTTTTACACCTCATATATTATTACAGATTTCTGCCCTGCTTTATTAAATTTGTAATAAAATCTGAGATAGACAGTGTTATATATGTCTTTCTTCTGAAAAGAGCTTTTAAGTTTGTTCTAGGCTCTTCCTATAGCAAGATCAAAAGATAATATTCTAGTGTTGAGTACTTTTAAAGGTACTATTTCTTAAGTGGTTAAATAATATTTTCTATATTTTTCCTTTTCAAAAATTAATGATATTGACAAGGACCTGGTTAACAGGAAGTCTTTGAATGTAGCAGGAATATGTGAAAAATATTTATTCCTTGGTGATTGCCTGCACATAGAACCGTTCCCCTTGATGAAAGGTAATGATAAGGGTAATGATATTTATACAGAGTTGCAATTATAGCCTGTGGCTCAGAGATAAAACTCTGTAGTAGGAATTTCTCACATAAGTCTTGGGACTCAAGTCCCAACTTTGAATTTTAACTCCTGACATCAGAGTTTATTTCATTTTCTCTCTACTCAGGCTTTCTTCTTTTCTAATAGGATTAATGAACTGGGACATAATCGATGCAGTTTACCTAGACTTTAGCAAAGTATTTTTAGCAAAGATATTTCCTCTCATGCTACTGTGAAAAAGTTAAAGAGATGCAGACTAGGTAAAATTAGGTAGATTTTGAAATTAGTTGAATGGCTATATCCCAAAACCCCTTAGGTAGTAGTAGTGTCCTTTTTTTTTTTTTAATCCCCAAATCACAATCTTCCCCACTTTGTATAAATCAATCCATGTAAATACTTTTCTTAATTTGTATTTTTAAAAATAAAATTAAATGGCTGAATTAGGATGTAAAGTGGTCCTATAATTCCTAATCAAGTACTTTGTCTAGTAAATGAATGAATGAGCATTTATTAAGTACCTACTATGTGCCTGACAATGGGCTAGATTCTGAGTATACAAATATGAGAGAAACAATTCCTTTTCTGCCCTTAAGGAGCTTCTATAGCAAATATAAACAATATTGCAAAAGAAATATAAACAAAATAGCAAGAAAAAACACTTACAGGAAAGGGGTGGCCAGAAAACAGAATTTTGAGAAGTCAAAGGAATAGCAAGTAGAGTCCTAGGATGGTTAATTGTCATTCCATTTCCAGAAGCAATTGTCATATTTGGTTGCTGTTCTCAGAGCAAAAAATGGGAAGTTGATGGTCACTTGGCATGTCATACAATGAATGAAGCATCATAACAGATAGAAAGATGTCCAGCATTGATGGTAGGAAAGCATACTTTGAGGCTAACTAGAGAGAGAGAGGATCTGGTAAATTTTCACTCATTCATGAATCAGGATCACTACATCATCAATATATCAAAGTACAACAGAACATCTCCAACATCATTAAGCCATCACCCTGGGATATAGAAGACTTGGCTCCCAAAATGGGGGAAATGTGTGAGTTGTTGATTGACTATGAAGTTGCAGTACCTTTACCAGAACAAATTTGGAGTATCTTAAGGCCCTTATTTATCTGAGGGGCAATGAGAATCCAAGACAGAGGTAATGAGAGTCCAAGACTGGAACAATGACCTAGTGCTGGCAAAGTCCTTTGGAAACATATAACCCTTTCATTCAATCTATAAATATTTATTAAGTATATAATATGTTCTAGGCACTATGCTAAATGCTGGGTCACCCTGAATAACACCATGAGAAACATTTGTGGGAACTTGCTTTCACAAACCAGAATATGGACATTAATCTTTCTTTTCACCTAATCTCCCAGGAGAGGGTTGGTGGAGAGGAAACAGATCTGCATCAAGTTATGCTCCTCACCATATGCACAAGATGAGGAAACCCAAAACTCTTAAAATCTCCTTGGACTCTGCCTCAGGGAAGAGACTCCACCTCAAGCACAAACAGTTTTATCCTTATCTGGCTCAATCCCAAAACCCGTTGAATTCTATTCAAATTCTAATCCTGGCTTAAACTCAAACCCAAAGCCACCCTGAGACTCCACCCACAAGTCCCTTCAGATTGTCCAGAGCCCCCTATTATAAAAAAGAGCCAAACTGGAGTCCACTCTTTGCAGAGGTCTCAAAAATGGCATCTTTATGCGTGCTATGTCAAAGGATTTCTGCCCATGGGAATTCTGGTTTCAGTGCCTTTTATCTCTACCCTCAACTTTACTAACTAAACTTTACTTCCAAACCCTACAATAAACCTCTTTTATCAATCTAGGTTTTCGGGTCTGTAAATTCCTTTATTGATGACTATTGCGCTGCTGCTACTAGACCTCATTTAACTCTGTATCCTTGTGCTGAATCCAAAGGAGCTGCAGGAGAGCTCTATTTGACTCCCTGTACCCCGAACCTGCCACTAGACCTCAATTAAACCTAATTTAATTTAGGTACCCCTTATCTAGTTCTCATCACACCCACATGTTCCTTTCAATGGTGAGGAGAGGGCTATTGGGCTATTGGTCTTTCTCCTCTGAAGGAATAAGTGATAATAGAGGTGCCTGGAACATTCAGGCTCTCTAGTGTTGTTGTTTTTTTGTTTGTTTGTTTGTTTGTTTTTTAGAAATAAATATATATATATATTGGTCAAATGCTTTTTCTGCATCTATTGAGATAACAATATGACTTCTTAGTTTTGTTATTTATGTAGCCAGTTATGCTGATAGTTTTCCTGATATTGAACTAGTCCTGTATTCTTACTATAATTCCCACTTGGTTAAAGTGTTTTACCCTGATGATAAATTGCAGTAGTGTCTTTGCTGACATTTTATTTAAGAGTTTTTGCATCAATATTCATTAGAGAAATTGGCCTAAATTTTTCTTTCTCTGTTTTGGCTCTTTGGGGTATCAGAATCATATCTGTGCCAGAAAAAGAATTTGATAAGAATCATTCTTCATCTATTTCCCCCCAAATTATATAGTCTTGGAATTAATTGTTCATTAAATGCTTAGTAGAAATCAATTGTAAATCCATCTGACCTAGAAGATTTTTCTTAGTGAGTTCATTGATGGCTTGTTCAATTTCTTTTTCTAAAATGGGATTATTTTTAAGTATATTCATTTTCTCTTCTGTTAATCTGCGCAATTTTTATTTTTATAAATATTCATAAATTTCAATTAGACTGACAGATTTATTAGCATATGGTAGGGCAAAATAACTAATTATTGGTTTAATTTTCTCTTCATTGATGGTATGTTCACCATTTTAATTTTTTTATACTGGTAATTTGGGCTTTTTCTGTTCTTTTTCTAATCAAATTAACCAAAGGTTTATCTATTTTGTTGTTGTTGTTGTTGTTTCAAAAACAACAACAATTCTTAGTTTTATTTATTAGCTTAATATTTTTCTTTTAATTTTACTAATTTCTCCTTTGTTTTTCAAAAATTTGAATTTGATAAATAATTGGGGTTTTTCAATTTGTTCTTTTTCTAGCTTTTTCAGTTGCATGCTCTATTATTTGATTTCTTCCCTATTTTATTGATGTAAACATCTGGGGATAGAAAATTTCTCCTAAAAACTGTTTTGACTGCATCCCATAAGTTTTGGTATATTATCTCATTATTGTCATTCTCTTGCATTACTGATTGTTTCTGTGACTTTGTATTTGACCCTCTCATTTTTAGGATTAGATTATTTTCCACAGTTGTTTATAACATATAATTTTTATTGAATCATGATCTGATCATTTAATATTTCTGCCTTTCTGAATTTGATTGTGAGGTTTTTATGCCCTAGTACATGGTCAGTTTTTGTGTAGGTGCTATGTTACTGAAAAAATATATATATATTACTTTTTATTCCCATTCTATTTTCTTTAGATAGCTATCATATCTAAATTTTCTAAGAGTCTAGTCACTTCCTTAACTTCTTTCTTGTTTATTTTGTGATAGATTGATCTAATTTACCTAATTCTGAGAGGGGGAAGTTGAAGTCCCCTAATAGCATAGTTTTGCTGTTTATTTCTTTCTATAACTAACTTAGTTTCTCCTCTAAAAATTTGGATGCTCTACCACTTGGTACATATGTTTAATATGATATTACTTTATTGTCTATGGTACCTTTCAGCAAGATGTAGTTTCCTTCTCTATCTCCTTCAACTAGATCTATTTTTGCTTTTGTTTGCTTTATCTGAGATCAGAATTGCTACTCCTGCTTGTTTTTTTGTTTTTTGTTTTTTAACTTCAGTTGAAGCATGATATAGTCTACTAAAGTCTTTTACCTGTGTGTACAGTGTGCATCTCTCTGCTTCAAATATGCTTCTTGTAAATATCATATAACCTTCCATTTTATGGAAAAGTTCATCCTGTTCATATTCAGAATTATGATTACCAGCTGTGTATTTTCCTCCATCCTATTTTCTCCCCATGTATACTTTTTTCTCATTCCACTCTATCCCTCTTCACAAGTGTTTTGTTTCTGACCATTCCCTCCCTCAATCTCCCCTCCCTTCTTTCCAGCCCCTCTCTTTCACCTTTCTGCTCCTACTTTTCTATAAGATAAATTTCTGCACTCAACTCAATGTGTATCTTATTCCTTCTTTGAGCCAAATCTGATGAGATTAAGTTTCAGACAAGGTTCACCTTCTCTCCCTATACTATAATAGATCTTTTGTACCTTTTCATAGGATAAAATTTACCTTCATTTTACCTCCCCTTTCCTCTTCTCCCAATCTACCTTTTAATGTCTCTTTTTTCTTAATATCATCACATCAAAGTCAACTTATACCCACACCCTCTATGTATACCCCTTATAACTGCCTTAATGAAAATATAATTCTCAAGAGTTAAGTATCTTCTCATGCAGGGATGTAGACATTTTAACCTCTTCTTTCCTATTCACCTTCTCTTGAGTTGTATGCTTTTCTTGAGTCTTGTATTTGAAGATTAAATTTTTCATTTAGTTCTTATTTTTTCATGAGAAATGATTGAAAGTCCCCTACTTCATCAAAGATTCATCTCTTCCCTTGAAAGATTATGCTCAATTTTGCTGGATAGTTGATTCTTGTAATCCAAGTTTTTTTGCTCTCCAGAATATGGTATTGTAGAAGCTACTTAATCCTAAGTAATCCTCATTGTAGTTTCTCAACACTCAAATTGTTTTTTTTCTGACTGCTTTTAGTATTTTCTCATTGATTTTATAGTTCTGGAATTTAGCAACAACATTTCTTGAAATTTTCCTCATGAGATCTCTTTCAGGGGATTGATCAATGGAGTCTTTTAATAACTATTTTACTTCTGGGTTCTAATCTGTCAGGGCAGTTTTCTTTGATAATATCTTGAAAATGCTGTCCAGGTTCTTTTCTTTTTTCTTTTTTGGATCATGGCTTTCAGGTAGTTCAATAATTCTTAAATTGTGTCTCCTAGATCTAATTTCTAGGTTGGTTGTTTTTCCAATGAGGTATTTTACATTTTCTTCTAATTTTTTTTCATTGTTTTTAGTTTGTTTGATTGATTCTTGCTATTTCATAGACTCATTAGCTTCCATTTGCTCAATTCTAGTTTAATTTATGATTTTCTTCAGTTACCTTTTTTATTTTTCCATTTGGCTAATTCTACTATTTTTTAAAAGTATTTTTGTTTGTTTTATTTATTTATTTAAGATTTTTATTTTCAAAACATAGGCACCATTGACCTTACAAAACCTTGTGTTCCATTTTCCTTCTCTTCTCCCCCACTCCCTCTTTTAGATGGCAAGTAATCCAAAATATGTTAATCATGGTAAAACAATATAGGCATACATATTTATATAACTATCTTGCTGCACAAAAAGAATCAAATCAAAAAGGGGAAAAAATGAGAAAGAAAATAAAATTCTAGCAAACAAAAGAAGTGAAAATGCTATGTTGTGATCTACATTGTTCCCACAGTCCTCTCTCTGAGTGTAGATGGTTCTCATCTTCACAAGATTGTTGGAACTGTCCTGAATTGTTGAGAAGAGCCACATCCATCAGAATCGATCATCATATAATCTTACCATTGAGGTGTACAATGTAATTCTACTTTTAAAGTGCTATTTTCCTCGGTTAATTTTTGTTCTTCCTATTCCAAGCTGTTGACTCTTTCTTGCATACCTCTCATTTCTTTTCCCAATTTTTCTTCTACCCCTCTTATTTGAATTTTTAAATTCTTTATGAATTCTTTCAAGAAGGCTCTTTTAGTTTGAGAGTACTCATGTGCCCATGTAGATATTTTCTTTTCTTCTGAATTGGTATTTTGATCTTCCCTATCATCAGGGAAATAGTAGCTTTCTATAGTTAAGATTCTTTTTTTTTGTTTCTTGCTCATTTTCCTTCTGTCCTTCCTCTCATCCCTCCTGTTACTGCTTCCCTCTTTCCCTTCCTTCCTCCCTCTTATTTCTCCCCCTCTCCTTTTCTTCCTTTCTTCTTTCTCCCTAATTCCCTCTGTCCATCCCTCCTCTCTCCCTTCCTTCTCCCCCCCCCCCTTTTCATCTATTTCCTGGTTTTAAAAGCCAAGTTCTGCTCCTGGGACACAACGGGTGATATCTCAAGCTTCTAATGTGACTTTGAATTTTGAGGCACTCTGAGTTTTGACTTTGTATACAGATGCCCCTTATGTTTGGTAACTTGCTCACAGCACTGGGGGTGGTCCAACCTAGTCCTATCTCTTGTTGCCTGATTTCCTGGACTGGTAATTTGCCTTTTGTGCTGGGACAGGAAGCTGCCCATTGGGTCTGCTTCGTTACTGAGTTCTATTGAGCTGTGACTGAGCCATCTTGGTTGCTGATCTGTGTTTTGGCTAAGACCTTCCCATTGGCTTTCACAGATCCTGTTCTGTGCTGAGCTGTATTCCCTTTTTAATCTAATAAAATTGATTTCTCCTGAAGTAGTTTCAAGATGTCTTTGATGTGGGTTGTGCTCCCTTTAAGAAACTAATCCTTTCAAATTGATTTATTCCTTTCTGATTCCCAGCCCTTCCTAGCTGATGCATTATCAATTCAAGAAGCTAAGATCTTTGATTCACAAATCCTGTCAAAAGCACGCTTTTGAATTCCAATAGGAGATCCAGAATCTCACAACCCCCACCCAGATCTGAGCCAACTTGGGACATCACCCACAGGCCCCTTTAGCTAAATCTCTCATTATAAAAGAGTCAAGCTGGAGCCCTCTACTGCTGTTCATGTTAGGAAGAGGTTCCTAACATGGCAGCCTTATACTTGGCATGCCAAAGGATCTCTGTCCACTGGAAAAATGGTTCCTGTGCCCTCTTCTCTTTACTTAATACCTTTTATTAACTAGACTTTAACCTTACTTCCAAAGCCCAAAATAAGCCTCTTTTATCAATCTAGGTTTTCAGGTCCGTAAATCCCTTTACAGGGGACTCTTGCGCTACTAGACCTCATTTAACTCTGTATCTTTGCACCGAATCCAAAGGGGTTGCAGGGGAGCTCTATTTGGCTCCCTGTGCCCCTAACCTGCCACTAGACCTCAGTTAAACCCTAATTCCATGAAGGTACCCCAATTCTAGACCTCATCATCTTGAGCCTGGAAAAAAAAATTTTTTTCTGTCTCTTTGTAGAGTCTATCATTTCAAAATCTGTTTAGACACTTTCATGTTATTTCTGATGGAAACTAGGGAGAGTTCAAGCAATTCCCTGACTTCTCTCCACCATCTTGTATCTGCTCCTTGGTCTTGAAAGTACTTTTTAAAATCAGGAGTTATGATTTTGCCAATATATGCCAATATGGCTTTGGCTATTAGTGGTATTCTACCATCATGATATACTACATCTGTTATCATACATGTGTTTACTACCATTATGCTTTACAGTTAGCTACCCATTCCTATGGTTTTATCTTCACTTGTGGAAGAGTGAGCCCCAAACTTTGGAAATGTTTTAGCAAATGTCTTGTACCAACTATTTTTGCTGTACTTTTAGTCAATCCCTTTTCTAAAAGCTAATTCATGTCTACTAGTCATCTACTAGTCGATGAAAAACATCATGATGGAGACTTGTGGGTTTATAGATATTTTGAAGTTATTAGTAACAAGAAATTCTTTTTATAAATTAAGAGTCTAATTGTATAGAGCTATACAAAAGTAGAATAAGCTGCCTTAGAAAGTAATGACTATACAATACCTTCACTGAAGGTCCTTCAAGTAAAGTCAAGATGATCATTTCTTAGATAAACTGTTATTGTGATTCAAGATATGGATTGGACTAGTTTGCTTCCCATGTCCCTTCCAACTCCAAGAATGTCTGAATAGCATTTTGTATTTTCGTGTGTGTGTGTGTGTGTGTGTGTGTGTTTGTGTGTGTGTGTTTGGTGTCATAATATGCACAAAACTGAATAAGGAAAACCAATCAATTAAAAAAAATGAAAAAAAAAAAGCAAACAGGTACTTAAGTAATTTTAATGTATTAAACACTATGTTTGATTTTGGGGATACAAAAACAAAAATGAATTTCTGCACTTCAGGAGGGGAAGTAGAAGGGTGATAACTATTCAAATGTACAAAGTACATGACCATCTTGGAAAGAGAGAGTAAGAAGCCATCAGATGATTATAAAGGCTTTCTTCCAAAAATAATAAGGACATTTGAATTAGAATCTCACAAAATTAGAGATTGTTCCATGTAGGTCCATATAGTCCAATCTTCTCATGAAGAAACCAACAAGATTTCTTACATACTATAAATGTTGAGGTAAACAGAAGGATTAATAGGTAAGCTTGGAATATATATATATGTAAGGAAGATGGAGGCATTTTTTCAAGAACTGGATAGGGATGAGTTGGCTTAGGCCAGCCAAAGGATCACCTGGAGGAATTAATTAGCCTTAGCAATTCTGGATATTTTTTAGCTTTGATTCCACATGTTGGTTCAACAATCTTTTATCTTTGTTTTCTTTAAAAGATTTACTACTGGGAAGAGAATTTCTGCTTTCAAGGTATCAAGTGAGTTTTTTTTTTTTTTTTTCCGTCATAAAAATCATAGGGTGATGCAAGCCTTGATAATTTTTTTTTATTATTTTTGGTGAAGTTTCCATAATTGCTTTATAATGCTATCATAGCTATCAGTCAAGTTCTCACAAATGGGAAAGAATTTCCCCCATTCCAAATGGAATATGGAATGAAATCTTTATTTTCTTGGCCAAGAGAGGCTAATCCTTGAGATTATAAGTGTAAATTTATGCCTATCTGCTGGCAGGATTCCTAATTTGAAAAGGTCTTTGTTACTTCTCACTGGAAAAGAACATAGTTAAATTGTGAAATAGTTGATCTTGACTAGCAATTTGCAGCTAAGTATTTAAGTGTCTAGAGCACTGGTGTTGGAATCAGGGAAATTCACTTTCATGAGTTCAAATCTGGTCTCAGACACTTATAATGAAGCTGTTTGCCTTACTTTCCTCATCTATAAAATGAGTTGGAGAAGGAAATGCAAACCATGCTAGTATCTTTGCCAAGAAAACTCCAAATGGGACTACAAAGAGTCAAACATTCTTGAAATAAGCAAACAACTTGGATTTAGTTTAACAGACGGGAACTGATGATAATAGAACCTAGGAAGAAATGAACTCACAAGGTTATTATCAAGGAAGCTTTCTGATTGCATAGATACTACCCATGTGATAGTAAATTCTCTTTGAGGTCCTCATCATTTGAAGTCTTCAAGCCAGGTATGACCTGTCAAAGATATCAAAGAGAAAATTGTTCAGGTTTTAGTTTGGATGAGTTATCTATGAGATCCCTTAGAACACTGAAGTTCTCTGATTTTGAATAGGCTGAACAATGGCATTTTTTTCCTTAGTACTAGCAAGAACCTGTCAGACACGGAAGACACAGGAGTGATTAAGTTAAAATGTGTTTTTTATTTCCACCTTTGACATTAGCTGTGTGACCATGAGTATAACTGTGAACCTCAGTTTCCTCCTACATGAGGACACAAAAAATTAAATGAACTTATACTTTAAAGCACTACATAAATGTTTATTCTTGTCATAAAATAACATTTTAGTTTTGTGAGAAGTATTACATCAGACTTATTAGCAGTTCTCCAACTCCTTGATAAAAAACACACTTTTCAATTCATTTTGCAAGATAATTACAAATTGCCATTAGATTCACAGAAAATGCAATTCTCTTTATTCATCCACTATTATGACATCTTTTTAATCTCTATCCCCTATTGCTCCTGTGAAAGTTAGTGAATAGTTTGTACAAAATTCAATTTAGTCTACAAAGTAACTAGTAATATAAGGATAATAAAAATAGAAGACATCTGGTAGAAATGAAAAATTAAAAAATTTGGCTATACAATGCCAAAATTGCTCACTCATCGAAATAAATTAGGCTTTTTGGCAGGATACAGCAAAACTAAAATCAGAATTTTTTTTTAAAAATCATAAAATAAAAAAATAAAGAAATCAATTTGACTTACTTTTGAACTTTTCAGTTGGTTTTATTAGGCATGGAGGCAGACTAAATAACATGTAAGTAGCAAAAAGTAACAGCCATAATATATAAAGAAAAATTTATAATCTATGCTTATTTTACCTTTACCAAGGATGCCCAAAAAGTTCTTTTAAAAACTTAAACCTAGAGAAAATTCTTATCTTTCCAAATATGGAACTAAATTTTACTGCAGACAGCAAATTGTATTGAAAATAGGTATTTTTAGCAATTTTAGGTACCTTTGTCAAAGGGATAAACACTGTGGTTTTGTGTCATTAGCTGGATAATGGATTTACTAATAGCTTCAACACAATGTCTGCCAGCCTTCTTTACTTTTAACCGTACTGCAAATTGGCATAAATCTTAAAAAATAGATAATCTCACCTACAGAGACTGCTTTATATATCTTTGGTTTCCTTTGTGCTTTCCAAGGCACCTAGCCAGCTGTAATCTGAACTAAAGGGGTGTGTTTGTTTATGTGTGTGTGTTGTGCTACCAAATTTTATAGTTAATAATCGAATTGACATGGAATCCTAGGTAGATGGTTGAGTGAATGTTTTGCTTCATTTATTTGAGACAACTGTTACAAAACACCTTTTTTTTTCTGATGCCTCATTCATGGTTTAAGTTCCTTTAAAGGATTCTTTTCTATTAATCCAACTGAGCACAAGATCAGGCAGGTTTTGGCAAGGTAGAAATTTGAACAGGTAAAGTGTTGGACGGATGACCAGATTAAGGTCCAAAAGACCCAGGACAAGGTGAACAACTTTTTATCCATTAATTGTAGATCATTTGTGGAGGAGAGAACGTTATTGATCAATTCATTATTCTTTCAAGAATAGACAGGTATCAGCATGCCTTTATTTCCTCTTCTAAATCTTGAAGACTAGGGCCCAGTCTCCTGTTACTGGACATTTGTGACCAGGGTCAAACGTAAGAAATACCTTGTACAGAATGTTTGTGGCAGCCCTCTTTGTAGTGGCCAGAAAATGGAAACTAAGTGGATGCCCATCAATTGGAGAATGGCTGAATAAATTGTTATATGAATATTGTGGAATATTATTGTTCTGTAAGAAATGACCAACAGGAGGAATACAGAGAGGCTTGGAGAGATTTACATGAACTGATGCTGAGTGAAATGAGCATGATCAGGAGATCGTTGTATACTTCAACAACAATACTGTATGATGATCACTTCTGATGGACGTGGCCTTCTCCAACAATGAGATGAACCAAATCAGTTCCAATGGAGCAGTAATGAACTGAACCAGCTACACCCAGCAAAAGAACTCTGGGAGATCACTATGAACCATTACATAGAATTCCCAATCCCTCTAGTTTTGTCTGCCTGCATTTTTTATTTCCTTCACAGGCTAATTGTACACTATTTGAAAGTCTGATTCTTTTTGTACAGTTTGGACATGTATATATAGATTGTATTTAATTTATACATATTGAACATGTATTGGTCAACCTGCCATCTGGGAGGGGGGGACAGGGGGAAGGAGGGGAAAAGTTGGAAGAAAAGGTTTGGCAATTGTCAATGTTGTAAAATTACCCATGTATATATCTGGTAAATAAAAACTATTAAATAAAATAAATACCACATACTGTATTAAAAAAAAATACCTTGCACTATAGAGAATGCTGGACAAAGATATTTTTAATAGATAAATATTGTTTCCTGAGAGCATACAGTCTCCAAAACTCAAGATTGAACAAAGCATCAAGCACATCCAGACCACAAATCACCACACATCCCCAGACATTCTAAAATGGCACATCCTAGTGATTAACAATATTAGTAACCTCACTATATATATAGTAGTTTATTGGTTGACCGGAGTAGAAAAGGTTACTATTAAACCAACAACGCCCACTGCGTTTGACTTTGGGTGTTTCCCTCCCCCCATTTTACGTGAAGTCATTACGTATGCTACATTTCTCTTGGCTCTACTTTCTTGCTTCCCATCACTTTATCCAGGCCTTCCCGTATTTTCTGAGTTCTCCACTCGCCTTGTTATTCCAGACTGAACTAGCTACTTCATCCTTGTGTAAACTGCCTCCACTACACAAATAGTGGCTATCGTTTTTAAACGATTAAATAAAATAGCTTTCAAGTTTGCAAGCGCATTGCCATGACCTCGTTTGATAATCAGTCCTTCAGCAAGTTTAGTCTGGATGCTGTGAAGAGACAGAGGTCAGACGACGTCCCTCTAGTTCACCTAGCGTGTCCACGCCAGAATCAAGATTTGAACCTTCGACTCCATAAGCCGCGGAACCTTTTACCTCACAACCTGTTTACTCATATTTCAAATGTTAAGCACAGATTTGGTTTCCAATTTTCTCCATTTCGGAGAACGCTCCTTGGTAAAAGCTACTAACTCCGTAGCTACGTCAGAGTCAGATCTCAAACGCAGAGAAAACAGCGAAATACAACGCGTCCAAGTACCGCGACCTGGTAAAGATCTCGCGATGATATAACTAAGAAAACACGGAAAAGGGTTCCGAGATTGAGGCGGACCGACTGCCGGCTCATAAGTTCTCGCGAGATTTTCCGGGGATGGGGAGAGAAAGAGAGGCTATGTGGAGGCGGGGTGGATGGGGAGAAAAGAGGCGCCGCTGAGGACGCAGACCCCCGCCCTCTTTCCCGCTTCATTTACCCACCTGAGTTGAACTCCAGCATGGCAGCTGGTTGGGTAGTGAGCCCCGCGGCCCGCCCGAAAATCTGACTCACCTCCTGGTTTCTTCCTCGCCCGCACTGGCGCGCGCTCCCTCGCTGGACCGACTGTCCCGGTGAATGTGTGAGAGTCCTGCGTAAATGACTGTAACATTAAGCATCCGCTAGACCAGGCCCTATGGGCCTTAAACGCCTGTGACCGTCGCTGTCCCCTCGCCAGATGGATCCTCTTGCTTCCGAGTCATGGATCCCTGGGGAAAAAGCAGCAGAAGGTACAGGCTTTCAATTGAATGGACTCATATAGTTATGTTTATTTCGTTATGTCATTCTCCTTTTTTTCTTCTGGGTTTCCTCGTAGAGAGGGAGGGAGGGGGAAAATGTCCCCTTTCCCCATTTTGCCCATTTTTCCTGCCAGGAGCGCTCACCAACTTTTCCTCATAAAACCCTTAATCTCCTTCAAAATTAGTTTAAAAAAAAAAAAAAAACTAATCCAATACGTTGACACTTGGTGTCCTTTGAATTACTTTGTATATTGTCTTAATGCATTTTAAAACACAATTTTATCAAGGGGTCAGGAGGCTTCACTTCTTACCAAAGGGGTCAATGACACAAATAGTTCAGAACCCCCATTTCTCGTGGATGCTACTTTCTACTTGGAAGCCCTGCCCGATCTCCCTAGTTGTAAGTGTTCTTTCCTTAATTCAGCATATAGATAATGATTTGTTTGTAGTTTGGATTCCTTTCCTAGAAAATAAGTTTTTTTTTTTCTTTTCTGAGGCTGGGGTTAAGTGACTTGCCCAGGGTCACACAGCTAGGAAGTGTTAAGTGTCTGAGATCACATTTGAACTCAGGTCCTCCTGACTTCAGGGCTGGTGCTCTATCCACTGCGCCACCTAGCTGCCCCTAAAATAAGTTTCTTGAGGGCAGGGCAGTTTTATCTGTATTCCCAACTTCAGGCTATGTCTGGAACATAATAAGAGCTCAGTGAATACCTGTTGTCTTAGCAACCAGACAGGGCCCTGCACATAGAAGGTACTACTGATTCTTTACTGATATAAAATGTTAGGAAGGATATGATGAGAAATAAGATTATAAGGGATAGCATCAGAAGTATGAGGAGTCATGTTGCATGTGATTTCTGTTGCAAAAAAAGCCCGGAGTCTCTCATCCTTTTTTGTTCAACAAACTTCATTGGCTTTCTATTGACTCTAGGATTAAATATAAGATTCTCTGTTTAGCTTTTAAAGTTCTTTATAAACTTGTTCCTTCCCATCTTATTCCTTTCCATGTACTCTGGAATTCAATGACACTAGTCACAGCATCACATCTCCTAATTCTGATTTTCTTCCATCCAGTGGTCCTCAAACTTTTTAAATAGGAGGCCAGGTCACTGTCCCTCAGACTGTGGGATGGCCAGACTATAGTAAAAACAAAATTCAAACTCTGTCTCTGCCCCTCGGCCCATTTGCCATAACCCAGTGGGCGGCATCTGGCCCGCAGGCCATAGTTTGAAACCCCCTGCATTTAGCCTTTTTCTCCTCACTTCTGTCTCCTACTTTCCCTGGCTGGCTTCAAGTCTTACCTGGAACCTTGCTTTCTGTAAGGAACCTTTCAAAGCCCTCTTTAATCTTTGTGCATTCCCGCTGTGACTACCTCCAATCTATTCTCTGTAGGCCTCTTTTGTACATATTGTTTATTTGTTTTTCTCATTAAATTGTAAATTCTTAGAGATGAAAGAATTTTTTTTTTCTTTTGCTTATAGTGCTTATCACACTTATCACAGTTTGTGGCATATTGTATGTGTTAAATCTAGTTGACTGATTTATCTTTGGTCATTACATAGTTATGATCATATTAGTCTCCTTATATATTATCTCTGTGTTTCAAGCAAACTAGCCTTCTCTCTGTGTCATCTAAAGAACACTCCATTTCTTGATTCTTTGCATTTGTACTTCCATCCCCACTCCTAGAATGTACTTTCTCCTCACTTTCCTATATCTTCATCACAAAGCCTTTCCTGATCCCAACTGTTATAGTGCCCTCCTTTGTATTTCTTTATTTATTCAGTATTTTTTGTTTATATTCAACATCTATATTCTACATTATAGTCTACATCTATATTCATGTATGCATGTATATATATTTTTTCTCCCAATACAATATAAATTCCTTGAGAGCAAGGATTGTTTCATCTTTTATCTCTCTCTATTTTTTCTTAGTACCTGGCACAGAGAAAGCTTTTATTGATTTTTATAATAAACTTTTTTGATAGAGAATATGTTAGTTCAGTCAGGCCTAATCTGAAAACCTTTATTTTAAATTTCATCACTGAAAATCTTTCTTAAAGGTTTTCATCCACTATTTGCTGAGAAGTTAAACTGACCAGTGCTGGTTGCTGCTATTCAATTCCTCAGTTCTGGTTACAAGACATTTATCAGCAAGATAGGGGGTTATGGTTAGGTTTACTGGGTCAGTCTCCCTGAATCCAGGTAGCAAGATAACTGTGTTTAAAATAAGCTACCAATTGAGAAAACAGTGGTAAAAGTGACAAATGACAATATAGTTATGTCAGGTTCTTCAGTGGAGAAAAGAAAGAGATAGTGTAAGAGGGGTTAAAAAAAAACAAAAACAAACCAGAGACCCTGGAACTGGGGAATGGCACTAGTAGAATTGGAAGACGGCCTCTCTTCCTTTTGGACCACAAAATTAGCCAGGGGCAAGTTGAGGGCTAAGGTTTTGGGAGGGATAGAAGAGGGAAGATGTAAGGATAAAGAAAAAGAATTTTTGTGGTTACTCAGTCACCTAATAGTGACTAACTTTTAGTATTTAAGGGAACTACCTGTATTTGTTTAACAAAACAGTGCTTTAATTTATGTGGCTGTGACTTGTTTCCAAAGAATTGAAAATTAATATCAAATAGATTATAGTGGAGAGGCATACAGGTGAGCATACTGCAAAGGATAACCCATGAAGAATTTTAAAGAACCGGAATAAAAGATGTTATTAGTGAAATCTATGATGATAGATAAAAGACTAGTTGCATGACAAGTTCGTGAGGGATGACAGCCTGAGTGAGGCCTCTAGAATGTTTGATGGACCCTTGATTATAAAGTCAAACAGAATCTACATTATTGTAAGAAATACCCAGATCTTTGAAAACACCAATCACTTGTATTTGAACATTTTTCATGAGAAAAACATGTGTATGTCTGCACACAAACAAAGAGATGGCTTCATTTAGCCTGAATTTTCACTTCAATGTGAATATTCTTATTCTGACATTTTTATTAAGTTTACATTTACACTGTGATAACTTCTATTCACTGAATTTCAAGATTGATTCATTGTTTACTATTTCCATCCTTGTTCAAATACCCAGATTTCCAGTATATTAGTTTTGTCAGTCTCTTTTTCATTGATTACTATACAACTGACAAATAAGTGTGTCAAGATTTGTAGGATCATAGGACCTTAGAAGCTTCTAATATATATAATGCCTCTTGTTACAGATGAATAGTCTTAAGTTTAGCGACTTGCCCACTTATATAGAAAGGAAGTGACAGAACTTGGAACTTGTTACTTTCAGTCTATCACTTTTCCACTGTGCTACACAGACTCCTCCACAGTGCCGGATAAATGAAATATCACTGTGCATCTACATGGAAATAGGTATAATTGTTTTATTATAATGTTTTGAAAACTTGTTTTTCTCTTTTTTTTTTTTTTCCTTTAGATGTGTGGCACATTGGAGAAAGATGTCTTGTCTCTGTTACAGACAGTGGGAAGCTTCGTGAAGCAATAGTGAAATCCATCAAGACAGATGAAAATGGAAAGTCATTTGCTATTGTATTATTTTCAGGTTCACTGGAAAAGAAAGTACCTTTAAAAAAACTCCATAAAACAACATCTGGTAAAAGTTCTTTCAGAAGTTTTATGTTTGATGATATTGACTTGGAAAAGCCTTATTTCCCAGACCGAAAACTTCCATCACCGGCTGTTTCATTTAAGTTATCTGAAGATGGTGATTATATTCCATATACAATTAATAGATATTTGCGTGACTACCAAAGAGAAGGAGTCCAGTTTCTCTATAGACATTATTCCTTGGGAAGAGGATGTATTCTTGGTGATGACATGGGACTTGGAAAAACAGTACAGGTATTTTTTTCTTTTGTTTGCATAATAGCTAAAATAGCAATGCGCTGTTATAACTTATTACCTGTAGTACTACTACATAGAAGTTACTTGGATCATGGCTTTCACATAAGTTCCTTGATAAATGTTTGTTGAATTAACAAATGAATGAAAAGTGTGAAGTCATTTTATACCCATAGACTTTCTTTAGGAAGGGACAGTATTCTTTCTCTTTCTTGGAAGTACTGAATTCAACTTAGATTATTTTCCCAAGGTCCATTTAACTAAGTTGGTCATTATTTGAGTTTTTATATAGTTTACAATCCCTGTTATTAAAAGAATATTTTATCTATTTTATGACTTATTCATTTTTCTTTTCTTTTCTTTTCTCCTCCTTTTTCCTAACTTTTCACTATTCTTTACATTTCCATGTTGGCATTTCCAACTTAGAACACAGAGGAAGGGCTGAGTCTTAAAATACCAATTAGTAACACAATCTTACATGAAAAGGATCCACTGACTCCTGATCAAGAATCCCCTCTACAAATTTGCTAACAAATGCTCATCAAATCCTGAGGCAGTCCATTCCATTCATGGCATGATAGATTTAGAACTGGAAGGGACAGCAGGGGAGTCATCTGATTAACCTCCTCATTTTACAAAAGGCAAACAATTTTTCACAGATCCAGGGAAGTAAGTCATTTGTTCAAGGTCACACAATTAATTGTTAGAAAGCATTTTCTTAAAGTGAATCAATATTTACATTTGTACTTTCTATCCACTGCTTCTGGTTTCTTCTTCTGAGGGCAAGCTGAGCAAGTCTAATGCACCTTGTTTGTTAAAAAAAAAAAAAAACTTCAAATATTTTAAGAGAATATCATAGATTCAGTGATCAGGGATAGAGATCTTAAAGGCCATTTAGTCCAACCCCTCATTTTGAAAATGAATAAAGTGGGGTCCTAAGAAGTAAATAAAATGACAAGAGACAGCTAAGTTCTAGGCCTCAAATTGAGTGTTTTTTCTAATACACCATGCTTTTATTTTCCAATTCCTTTAACTGAGCTTAATATGAGGTATTTTTTAAGACCCTTTATCATGACCTTTCTTTGGATGCTATTTTTTCTTTTTAAATGTTTTATTGATGCTTTTTTTTTTTTTTTTTTAAAGATCAGGTTCACTTCTCGATGCTATCCATAATTCCCTCCAACTCTCCTTTGTAATTATTGTCAAGTAAAAGAAATTAGTCTTTTGGTAATAGCTGAAAGTATGTACCGATTTTGCAATTATGACAAGAAATAGGAGGAGGTCACGATGGGTCTTTCAGTTCTTATACAATACTTCTCCCACCTATGCTATCTTATTGTCTAGGTTTCATATCATCACCTAGTTCAGGCTCTCACCACTACTTATCTGGATGATTGTGTTAGTCTTCTAATTGGTTTCCTACACAAGTCTTTCCCTTCTTTAATCTGTTCTTTACAAAGTTGTCTAGGTGTTATTTCCAAATTATGGATCAGACCATGGTACCTAATTGACTCCAGTTGTTCTCCAGTATCTTCAGTATTAAAAACAAACTCTTCCATGTGGCATTTAAAGCCATTCACAATCTGGTTTCAACCTATCTTTCTAGTATAAATTGCTCTCCTTTGCTCTAGATGAACTGGGCTATTTGAGATTCCTCACACAAAACATTGATCCTTTGATCCATTGATCTAGACCCTTGTACAGTCTTGTTGCCCAGGATGGGGATGCATGTTGTCCACCCCACAACTCACCCCAATCTCAAAGAATCCCTAGTTTCCTTTAAAACTCAGGTGAAGGGCAGTGAGGTGGTGCAGTAAATAGAGCACCAGCCCTGAAGTCAGGAAGACCTAAGTTCAAATATGACCTCAGACACTTAATACTTCCTAGCTGTGTGACCCTGGGCAAATCACTAAACCCCAATTGCCTCAGCAAAAAAAAAGAAAACAAAAAACAAAACAAAACAAAAAAAAAACGCAGGTGAAATCCCTAATAATTTATTTCTCTTAACTACTAATGCTTCTTGTTCCCCATTATCCTGTATATATTTTTATATATTTATCTGTTTGTCTTCCACTACAGACTTTAAACTTGAAGGCAGGAAGTTTGCTTTTTGCCTTTGTTTCCCCAGTGCCTTACATAGTTAATCAGTGCTTCTTTACTGAGTGATTAATGGTCTCTCCTCTCTTTTTCTGGGTTAAGAAATCTTCCCATATAGCCATTATGGTATCTGATCTGATATGGTATCTTATCATTAAGGTATCTGATCTTATTTGTTCTAAATTTTTTTAAAATTTAAATTTAAAAATTTAGGTTATGCATCCAGTTGAATTTAGTATATTACATGATATAAACTCAATCTAATAGATACCATATTACTTTTCAGTTTTCCTAAGTTCTTGGCACAAAGGATCTCCTTATAGTACTTAAGTTATGCTCTTGGTTTTATAAAACATTCCATCTTTTTAATTCCTTATTCAGTCTTGTACCACTGATCTATTTTTTTCCTGTTTTCTAGTTTCTTTTGAATAATGGTGATATTCATTTATAATGTAGTTTTAACCATTATAATGCTATTTCGTATCTTTTACTCAAGAATTTCATCAGAATTGTTCTTACATATTAATTCATTATTCTAGCTAATTTAATTGATATAGTATTGAATGTTAATTTAGGTAGTAATCATTTTAGATGTGTTGATAAGGCTTACCTATAAGCAGTATCTCTAATTATTATAGTTTTCTTTAAAAAACTGAAACAAAGAAACATTTTTTATTGATTTCTTTTGTCTATTTGTCATTCAGTCTACTCCCTTAATACAAAGATAATTAAGCAAAAACATTCGATACAAATTTTATCTGGCATGTATCTGACATATTTTTCCTTGCAGTCCCTCTATCCATATATTTTGAGGGAGAATGACTATTTCATTATCCCTTCTGGTGGCACAGTGGATAGAGTACTGGGTCTGGAAATAGGAAGAGCTGAGTTCAAATGCAGTTTTAGATACTAATTAGCTGTGTGACCTTGGGCAAGTCTCTTCATTTCTCTTTGGCTCAGATTCTTTGACTATAAATGGTAATAATGATAATACCTATTTTGTAGGAAAGTTATGAAAATTAAATGAGATAATATTTGTAAAAGTAATTATGTAAAAAGCACTGTGTCTGACAGATACATAGTAGGTATACTTATTCCCATCTTTTCCTCTTTTCGTCTGTTATTGATTTTTCCCTTTTTTTGGAATTCTTTTTCCTTTTAGTGATCTTTTCATTGATGTTATTGTGTATACTTGTATAATTATTGTGTATAATTGATGTGTATATTATCTTACTAATTCTACTTATTTTGTACTGTATCAGTCCATAAGCATTTTTCTCATATTCCTCTAAATTCATTATATTTGCTATTATGTTACTAATTTCACGATAATTATAATATGACAATTTTCATAATATGGCATGAATTTTAAAAACATTTCCCAAGCAATTTGTTTCTAGTTTTTTGCAACCACAAAGAGTGATGCTCTGAATATTTTGGTATATATTGAACTTGGTCTTTTGTTGAGCCTAGTTGTGGGATCGCTGTGTCTCAAAATGCAATTTTTTGCATAATTCCATATTTTAAAATTAATTTTATTATTATAACTTTTTTTTTTTGACAATACATATGCATGGGTAATTTTTTACAACATTATCCCTTGCACTCACTTCTATTCCAAATTTTCCCCTCCTTCCCTCCACCCCCTCCCCTAGATGGCAGTTCCATACATGTTAAATGTGTTATAGTATATCCTAGATACAATATATGTGTGCAGAACCGAATTTCTTGTTGCACAGGAAGAATTGGATTCAGAAGGTAAAAATAACCTGGGAACAAAAACAAAAATGCAAACATTTTACACTCACATAATTCCATATTGAAATCAAAAGAGGTGGGCTTTTTCACAGTAATTCCAACACTGCATTGATTGTCTCCTCCTGAACTATGTATCATTGACTGTCTTATCTTTTTTTCATCTTTGCCACTTTGATGGAATGAAATAAAAGTGTAAAAGCTGTTTTAATTTATATTTCTTTTACTATTAGTGACAGCGAATATTTTCATGTCTTTCTTGTAGTTTTAAAAATCTTCTTTTTAAAATTGTTCCTATTTTTTGATCATTTTTCCATCAAAGGATGTCCCTTCATGTGCTATCTTTGTATCTTTTTTTTTTCTTATTTACCCACCTCATTCCTTTGATCCACTTTTCTGTGTTTTTTTTTTAACCTGTACTAAAATAGTTTAGTGACTACTGCTTTACAATACAGTTGGAATGTTTTTTATTTTCATTCATAATTTTCCTCATTTTCTTTTTCATTTTTGTTTGTGCTTCCACATAAATTCCTTTATTATCTTGTCCAGTTCCAACACATCTTCCTTCTATGATTAGCTTGGTATAGAACTCTTGTTTAACTTTCAGTGCTGGCTCATTTGTATACCATTTATACTTCATTTTATTTCTGTAATATTTTGTAGTTATGTTTATGTTTTCTGTGTGTCTCCTGATATAGCACAGATGTTCCTTATTGCCTCTTCCTAATTTTTTTTTTTTTTTGTTAGTAGTGTATAAAAAGATTGGTCGTTTCAAGGAATTTTGCAGATTTTTTTTTATGACATCTTCATAACTTCAGGGATTTTGATTCTTTTTCCTTTCTTGGGAATCATTTATCCTTTTGATTATCCTTTTCTGCAAATGTTTGTTAATTTCTCCTCAGTAAACTTTTTGTCTGCTTTCATGAATCACTTTCCTGAGTTTTCCTTTGGTATCCTTGCAGAAAATGTGCTTCTTACTGCCAATCCATTCTCTTCTGAAAGCTCAGTGTGTTTGTGCCCCTCCCCCAGGGCTTGGCTTCCTTTCCTCTGTTCTCTCAGACCACCAGGGTTGGACGAAGTCTGTTCCTCAGAGGGTGAAAATGAGGAGTTGGGGCACCTCTCCTAGGAGACTGAATTGCCATTGTAGTTAGAAACCTATTCTCCGCTTTTATCAGTCTGTCTCTTTTAGGCTCTATCCTTTTTGCAACTTTTTTTTCAGTTTTTAGCCTCAGCTCTTGGCTCTAGTTAAGGAGTTGGGGAAGAGGTCCCCTAAGACACTGCTGAGAGACTTGCTCTGAGAAATCTTTGCTCTTAGATATGTTTTCCATGCAGGCTATAGATGTCTTGTGAAGGAGTGTGTAGAGAAATGTCAGGGGTCCTCAATTCTGCAAAAGAGGACAAGAATCTTTGATAGACATTGAATTAATTTTGAAATCATTGTCCAAAATTTCCATTCATGGACTAGAGTAGGATCACAGTAATACCCCAGGCCAGTGTTCAGTGTGAGAGATGAAAGGAGTCTAGACTTATGAGCTCCAGAGAAATTGACAGATGAAATGGTCTTTCCTTAATATCTTGGCAAAGAATACTTTGTGGTAGGCTATTTGGCTTTTCTTCTTTCTGTCATTATTGAGCTTTTTGCATTTTGAGATTCTTTTGCTTTTTGGTAGGGATAGATGCAGGGTTACCTCTCACTGAATCATCTTACCAGGATTCCTTATTTTATTTCCACACTATTTCTCTTTTCCCTAACTTTATGAGATTCCTGCTTCTATTACCCCACCTCCATACTTGTTATATTGTTTTATGCCAATTCATGAGACTCTCAAGTTTTCTTTCTCTTCATTCCTTCCCTTATGATGTAGTTTCCCCAAACTTTCATATCTGTCATGTTCAAAAATGGCTACTATCTCTGTCCTCGGGGTGTATCAGCTAATATGCACTGAGCCTATTAAACCTGCACATTGAAGAAAAACCTAGGCCTGGTCATTGATCCTAGCCAGTTTAAGCCAATTTCTAACCTACCCCCCCTTTATCTGGGCTTTGTGGTTAGGCTGGTTCCTTCTTCTGAAAACTGATTGGTCAGTAGTACTAATTATCTTGCATTACCTTGAAACTTACAACATCTTATAGAAACCCAACTTTTGAGTATCCCTCATGAAATCTGTTTCTTCTTTGTTTTCATGATTTTTCTATCTTATGATATAGCAAGTATTTCTAACATTGTTAAATTGTGGTAGTGATAATGAGCATTTTTTAAATCCTTAATCTTAGATTAAAAACCTTTAACTTTTCTCTTTATCTTGGTTTTAGATGGATATTATTTGCCATATTGAGACAGTCCATTCATTAGTACTTTTAAGAAATGGATATTGCTTTTTATCAAATGTCTTTTCAAAAGCTTTTCTTTTCCCCCTTCTTTTTATTCCTTCCTTCTTTCATGTGGTTTTTATTATTCATGTTATTAATATGCATTAATACATTTATAATCTGCTTTATATTGAACCAACTCGGCATTCCTGGCAGAAATACAATTTGGTAATGTTTAATCTTTTCAAGACCACATTTGTATTATAAAAAAAAGATTGGAAAGTTTGCTTCTTTAAAGTCTCTTTTCACAAATAGTGTATATAATATTGGAATTATTTTTTCAATGTGGGATAAAATTTAATTGTAAATATATCTGAACTTGGAGTTCGTTTTCTCTCTTTCCCTCTTTGGATGCTTATTCATGACTTGTTCAATTTCTTTTTCTGATATTGGATTATTAAAATAATTTATTTCATCTTTTATTGAGCTTATAATTTTTTTTACTTTTGTAAGTATTTCTCCATTTTCCCTAAGTCATCACTTTTTTTTGGAATGTAAATGGGCAAAATACTTTCTGATAGTTTTCTTTATTTTCTCGTCATGTTTATTTTTTGACAAAATTTGCTTGTCTTCACTTTTAAAAAAATCAAATCAGCTTTTTATTCTTTTTTTTAAGGTTTTAGTTTTATTCAATTCTTTTTTTTTTGAATTTTAATCTGATTTTTGGAATTTCCACTTTGTATTTTTTTTGTTTTCCTAATTTTTCCAATCTATATTTATTGATTTGTTGTTGTTGTTGTTTTTTTGTTGTTGTTGTTGATGAAAGCATTTAGATATATACATTTCCCTCAGCATTATTTTAGCTGTCTTTCCTACTTTTTGGTCTGTTTTCTCATTATTATAATTTTCTTCAATAAAATTTTATACTGTTTCTACTCTCTTCTTTTATCCACTGGTTCATATAGTCTTTTGGCATTTTTCATTTCAATTTCATCAAATTTTTTGAGTGATCAGAAATCTGTCTCTTTTCTACTCTTTCTCCCCTCCCACATACATTAACAAAAATGAAAACAAAACTCTTGTACACATATACATATAGAAGAAAAAAAAATTCTGCAGTAGAGTTTTTTTTTAAAAAATGTAAATCTAAAAGCTGTCAATACAAATAAATTTTTTAATGTAAAACATTTCCATATAAGTTATTTTGTACAAGAAGACTCAGAAGAAAAAATAAAAGAAAGTGCAAAATAGCATTTTTCAGTCTATGTTCACTTAATATCGGTTCTTTCTCAAGAGGCAGATAGTATGTTTCCCCATTAGCCCTTTGAGATTGTCTTGGATCTTTCTTTCTATTGCTGAGACTAGTTAAGTTATTCACAGTTATATGAAGAACTATGAATCCCCCAATTTATGGGAATCCCTTTCATTTCTAATTCTTAACTACCACAAAAAAAAGCTGTTATAAATATTTTTGTACAAATAGCTCCTTTTTCCTTTTTTTGATCTTTGAGATACAGTGCTAGCAGTGATATTTCTGGGTCAAAGAATATGCACCATTTTATAACCCTTTAGGCACAGTTCCAAATTAATTGGTTCACAGATCCATCAACAGTGCTTTGGTGTTCTACTTTTCTTACATCCTCTCCAATATTTTACTTTTTTGTCATATTAACCAATCATTTAACTGAGGTAGTACTTCAGAGTTGTTTAAATTTTTATTTCCCTAATCAGTAGTAATTTAGAGCATTTTTTTCACATAACTATAGATAGCTTTGACTTCTTTATCTAAAAACTGCCTATTTATATCATTTGACCATTTATTAAATGAGGAACGATTTATATTTTTATAAATGTGACTCAGCTCTCTATATATTTGTGAAATGAGGCCTTTATCAGAGATACTTGGCAAAATTCCCCGCCCCCCCAGTTTTCAGCTTTCATTCTAATTTTGGTTACATTTGTTTTCTTTGTGTAAATTTTTTTTTTATGTAATCAAAATTATGTATTTTACATTTTATAATGGTCTTTATAGCTTCTTTGGTCCTAAATTCTTCCCTTGTCCATAAATCTGACATGAACTATTCTATGCTTTCTTAATTTGCTTATGGTTTCATCCTTTATGTGTAAATCATGACATTATTTTGGTATATGTTGTAAGATGTCCATCTATGTCTAGCTTCTAGTTTCCCAGTTTTTCCAGCAGTTTTTTGTCAGATAATGAGTTTTTGTTCCAAAAGTTTGAATCTTTGGGTTACTGTAGTCCTTTACTATTATATAATTTATAGCTTATATATTCTACTGATTTCTTTCTTTATTTCTTATCCAGTACTGGATTATTTTGATCTTATTACCATTTTATGAAACAGTTTGAAATCTGGTACAGCTAGAACACTTTCTTTTTTTTTTTTTTTTTTTTTTTTTAATTGATTCTCTTGATAATCTTGAGCTTCTAAGTTCTTTTAGATGAATTTTGCAATTTTTTCTGGCTCTACAAAATAATATTTTTGATGATTTTGTATGGCTCTGAATAAACAAATTATTTTAAATGAATTGTCATTTTTATTATATTGGCCTGTGAACAATTAATATTTTTCCAGTTGTTTAGATATGGCTTTATTTGTGTGAAAATGTTTTATAGGTATATCCAAACTGAATTTGTTTTGACAGGTAAACTCCCAAGTATTTTATGTTGTCTGCAGTTATTTTAAGTTTAATTTCTCTATCTGTTACTACTGGATTTGGTTGGTAATATATAGAATTGCTGATGATTTATGTGGGTTTATTTTATATCCTGCAACTTTGCTAAAGTTGTAATAATTTCAAATAGTTTTTTAGTACATTCTCTGGGATTTTCCGAGAATAAAATCATGTCATCTGCAAAGAGTGATAGTTTTGTTTCCCCATTGCTTATTTTCATTTTTTTTTAGTTGATGAGAATGACTAGATTATCTTCAAATAACTGGCAGACCTGTTCCATTTCAAGGCTCTGTTTTTCCTTAAGTTTCATCCCTCAAAATGGGCTAAATTAACTGTCTTGAGCTAAGTTCATTTCATACCCATTTGTCCAGACAGCTGCCTTTTTCCTATTCTCTTCTACTGCAGTACTGCATGTCATCTTTTGCAATTGTTTTAAAAATGAGTTTTCACTGTAAAACAGTTTTGCCCTTAGCTACCACTTATTTTGTCAAGGAGATCAAATAATTCCTTACAGAAATGGCTTCTAACCACTTTTTGCTACCTTGTTATAGTAATTGGTTAAATTTCTCCAAGCAATGTCTTTACTTAGCCAAAGAGCTTTTAAGTGGGCTGTATTCATTACAGTTTCTATATCAGGAATTAAATGTCATAGCATTATTATGAAAATAGTTTTGACCTTCTGGCTATATCCCCGAAAGGTTTTCAGAGATTCCTTAGGAGTCCCCAGCCCACACTTTCAGAACTACTGGTCTAGCATATTCTGAATAACTACCACATAAATTACTCTTTTTTTCCCCCTCCTAGTTCACTCATACCCTCCTCCCTTTCAGTGTGTTTGAAGTAAGAAACAACAACCTTGAAATGAACTTTTGAAGCATAACCTGATTTGTAAATAATCCTTCTAAAAGTTGAATAGATTAATAGGTTAGATGGGTCCTAAAATAGCATCAGTGTGAATTTAAAGTTAATATTTTATTTAAAAAATTGGTGAATGCAAGGAAGAAAATAGTTAATTGTTCCTCAGCAACTGATCCATTATTTGTGTCTTAAACTTCATTAAGTATTTTAAAGTTGTGGGAGTATAAATTAATTATTTGGTTTTCTCCAATTTGATGCATTTTGTATAAAGTTTGCAAATATTCTTTCCCTAGGTAATTTCATTTCTGGCTGCAGTACTGCATAAAAAGGGTACACGAGAGGATATTGAAAATAACGTGCCAGAGTTTTTGTTAAAGAATATGAAAAAAGAATCTTCTACTTGTGCTCCAAAGAAGGTAAAGTATGCAAGTATTCTTAGCTCATTGGATGGTATTTTTATTAAAAAATCAGCTTAAATTTTCATAACCAATTAGATTAATTTGAAAACAATATTTTAAAGAAATAACCAAAACATTTGCTTTATAGACGTTAGCTATATTTTAATTTTAAGAAAGACAATATATTTTAAGGCATGTTATTTTTAAGAATGTTATAAATGTATAGAATGTATAAAATGTTATTTTTAAGAAATATTCGTGTACTAGACTGATATTGGGTATCATGTGTTTTAGAGTATAAGTTAATATAATATGTACCTATTAAGGATTATTTGAGCCTTTTCAGCATTGTGTAAGTATATTTTGTGATTGAAAGGAAGAAAATTAGTTATTTTTTCTTTATTCTATTAATATTTTAAAATATCTCTGACATTCTTTATTTCCAAATATATTCCTCTTCCTTTTCACTAGCCTTTCATCTTTTAAAACAAAGAATAAAAAAAGGGTATGAAAAAGCAATTCAGCCAAAATATCCAAATCATCTGATGAATTTGGTATTATATGCAATGTTTCTTATCCATAGTCTGTAAAGAAAGAGGAGAGATTCTTTTTCTTATCTTTAGTCCTGAATTAAACTTAGTTCTCATAATTGTATCTTTCCATTCATATTATTGTATTCATTGTGTTCATTGTTTTTCTTTATTCCATATCAGTTCATGTAAATTTTGCTAAGATTTTCTGAAATTTTCCATGGTATACCATTAATTCATATACTACAATTTGGTTAACTATTGTTATATATTATCATGTGACTTTAGATTGTAGATGTTGTTCATGTAGATAACATGATATTAAAACTGAATCAATAAACCAAGTATAGTAAATATTTAATAGCAAATTCTGTTGCAGAGAATATTGAAAAAACTATAAAGATATCCATTCTTAGGGTCAAAGTTGTTCCTGTTTCTAACACTTTAGGTTCTGTATATTGCATTTAAAGACATGGTTTTCATTTGAGGGCACCAGAGAGGTAACCAAAATGGTAAAGGATCTTGAGATTAAACCACAGAAAGATTGGTTGATGAAAGTACAGATGTTTAAAAGCCTAGAGAAGAGATTTTATGGAGCAGGCATAATAACTGTATTCACATATTTGACATGTGGAAGAAGGGTTACTATGTAGTCTTGTTCATTTATTATTCACCTACTTTAAGATACTGTGTTAAGTACCTTACAAATATTATTTTATTTTATATTTGCAATAACTCTGTGATATGAGTTATTATTATCTTATTATAATAACAACTTTACTATTAACAATAGATAACAACCTTTATCTATTATTGTAAGTACAATCTTATGACTTATTACCCTCATTTTACAGTTGAGAAAGTCAAGGCAGATAGAGGTTTAAAAAACTTCCCCAGGGTCATATAGCTAGGAAATAAGTGTCTAAGACTGAGTTTGAACTTAAATCTTCTTAAATCTGGATCCAGCATTCTCTTCCCCTAGCTGTCTCAAGTAAGAATAAAAGTTGAGGAAGGTGAGAAGCAACTGATTGAGAAATAGAAAAGTAGATCAGTAGAAGTGACTAGGAAGTATGAAAACAATTCATTATCTTAGGTTTTAATTAACCTGATTGCTTAAATTACTTGGGGAAGAATTCCTTTTTTAATAAAAATCACTGAGAAAATTGGAAAACATTGTATTAAAATTAGACTTAGAGAAACATTTTAAATCTTACATCAATATATCTTTAAAATGAATTTGTAGACTGAACTGAATATTAAAAATCATATCACAATGATATTAAAAAACTTTTGTCCAAATAAAACCAACCACACTAAGAAAAAGAATATTTTTAAACTGTCCATTAATGAAATGAAATTAAAATAACACAGATTTAAAATACATAGAGAAGAAAAAGGAGGTTAACAGAATGAACAAATGTTGCTGATATAGGTTATCTTTGATATGGATATACATATATGTAAGTAGAAATACCATATGCGCACACACACACACACACACACATATATATATATATATATATATATATATATATATATACACACACACACACACATGTGCTTATGTATATATGGAACTAATATAAACATATAAGACCAAAAACATTTGAAGAAGGATATGAACAAGTTCGCAAAAGAATCACAAACTATTAACAACCATATGGAATATTGCTACAGATCACTGGTAATAAGAATATGGCAAACCAAAAGAAATTCCAAAGGTTCAGCTAAAACTGAAGAAATTGTCAAAGATAACAAAAAATAGGAAGAGTCAACATTAGTGTGGTTGTAGAAAGATACATATTTCTGTAGCTATTAATTGGTCCAACCATTCTGGAAAACAGTTTGGAATTATGCAAAGAAAATGAATGACGTATTCATTCTCTTTGAACCAGAGATCCCTCTACTATGGACATCAGTTATTTAAAAAAAAAAAAAAAAATCTCATGTATGCCAAATTACTTGTAGTAGCACTTTTCCATATTTGCAAGGATCTGGAAACAAAAAATGGAATCCATTGATTGGGAAATGGTTCAATAAGTGTGTAACAAATGAATTTTATGGAATATTGCTTTACTATAAAAACTGTGAATATCAAGAATAAAAAATGTTTGAAGTTATGTAAAGTGAAGAAAACAGAATCAAGAAAGCATTATACACAAAATGAATACAAAAATATAAATGGAAGAACAGCAATAACAAAACAATTAAAACTAAATGTTTTATAATTATAAAGCCAAGATTAGCCCTGAAAAAAGAGATGAAAATTCATATCTCTTCCATTTTTGCAAAGGCATAGTAATAGGAATGTATAATATTACATATGATGTTGGTTGATATATTGCTTAGTTTTTCTGAGCCATTTTATACGCTCATTTTAAAATTCTTTGCTCAAAGAGTTGGTTCTGGGTTAAGGGCCAGATATATTAGAAGATTATGATGTTATAAAAACAAATGATAGCAGTAAAAATTTTAAATGGTGTGATTTGCCTCTGAAACATTTAAAAATAATAAATGTAGTTTTATCTGCATTTATGAATCATTTACTTTTGATTTGTTAAAAAATTAGATCAAATATTTATGCAACTGTTATAGTTTTAAAGATATTCTGAAAAATTAACTTGAGGACTTCTTATACACAAAATCATTCTTGCAGTAAATTGAACATTATATATTAAGGAATGATGGTTTGGAATATGTATGTATGAGATATGATACATCTCTATGCACATTTGAGAACTTTTCAAGTGTGAATAAATCATCTGAGAATGTATGAAATAGATATTTTGTGCCAAGAATAAATTCCTAACATAAAAAGATGTGAAGTATGCCTTTCACATATTGATACTTGGAAAAGCTCCTAAGATTGAGGCCCTTCATTTGGGGATGGGGTTCAGTGGTTATGAAAATGAAACATAGTAAATTCATTTAAAAATCCTCATTTGTGTCTTAAATTTCAATTCCTTACAGATTAAACATATTTTTCAGCAATAAAATGGAGGAAGACTGGTTTAATATTATTGAGGGAAGGCAAATAGCATATGTAGGAATGCAAGCATAGTTGAAAAGAAATCTTTTAAAAATATTTGGTATAAAGTTTTTGCTAATTGAAAATTCTAAATGGAACTCCCTGAATTTTTAATGCTAGGGTAAAAGTTGCCAGTTATATATTACCCTATGTATTACAAGGAAATTAATATCATTAATTCTTTTTTGGTTTGTTGGTATAGTAATAGAGAATATGAATATAAATACAATGTAGACTTCTCAGAGACAAAAAGAAGCAAGATTTTAATAAGTAATAATAGACATTTATCTCCTCAAGATAGCTTCTTACTTCTGGAAGTTTAACTCTGTCTTTGCCAGACAAACTTGTACATCCAAGAAAAATCACTCTCCTATTTTGTTCTTACTTTTGTACATTTAATCACGTTGGTACTGTCATCTGAATATCCTCTTTTTTTCATTAAATATCAATTCATGTTTCTTTTATAACTACTCTAACTCAAAAATGTATCACTTTCGTAGAGATTCGATTCATAACATTTAATTTTATGTACCATGGCCTATTATTTATTTATTTTTTGTTGAGTCTCATTTATTAATAATAGCTAACAATTTTATATTATTTTGTGGAATTCAGAGCACTTTCCATACATTTTCAAAAAATTTTTTAAAAACCAAAAGTATTCCTATCATTATTTCACAGATTTGGAAACAATTTCAGAAAGGTTAAGTAATTGTCTAAGGTCACATAGCAAATGTGCTAAGGGCAGGATTTAAATTCAGATTCCTCTATTGATGCCACATCTAATACTATTTAAACTACTCCATGTTTCTCTTCATATCATTATTTTAAACTTTTTATTCATGTATATTGTGAATTTTCTGTTTGCAATAATACTTCAGACATAGCACAATGCTGTGCATGGATTAGTATCTGAGAAATATTTCATAGATTAATAAAATTTAGAGTCAGAAGGGATCTGTGAGATATTTTGTTATGAGGAATTGAGGCTAAAATAACAATTTGCAAAATATTCCTGGGAGGTATGTGTACACATACACTAAACAATTGGAACTTTCCTCATCAATATACCTTTTCAAGGCATATCATTCATATCATTGTGCCAATTATTGTAGAACTTCTTATTCTGGGATCCATGGACTCTTAAGTGATCTGTACTTACTTCAGTGAGTATGTGAACTTGAATGGGGGAAAATCAATCAGTCTGTCTATATTTATATATCTTTATGTTCATTAATATCTAAGTGAAATTTAGTATTTAGTTAAATTTAGTATTTCATTTAGTTATGAAATATTATTTAGTTATAAAGATTATTCTCAGAATGGGTCCAAAGTCTTCATCAGACTTTCTTACTTAATCACAAACAAAAAAAAGTTAAGCATCCACATAAAACTCCTATATTTAATTGTAACTAAAAAAATGTGTTTTTTTCTGAAGACCAGACCAGCTTTTATAATGTGGCTTATAAGAAAGAAAATTTGGTGCTGAATGTTTAATTAGCATTCTTTGTAAGCTTTGGTTCCCATATAAGGGTCATTGTTACTTAATGGGAATTTTATTTTTATTTACAAGTCATTTTAAGCAATGGATATTTTGAACAAAATTAATATATTTTTAAAATTATTTTACTTGTATTAGGTTGGGAAAAACCACCAAAAATTGCTCTGTCAATAACTATGCTTCAATTACATATGTGCTTTCCATTCCATACTATCATTTACTTAGAAAAAAGATATTCTAAAATAAAATATTTAAATAAAGTATTCATTCTATTATAGTAGGCACTTTAGTTTCTTTCTTCTTTTTACTTGTAATAGAATTTCCATAATCATTCTATTATACTTTAATATAAAAAGAAGTTAGTGAACTTTTAAATTTTCCCTACAAGATTTCTAAATACTAATGATGTTAACAATTCCACAAAAATTCAAGAAATCTTGTTTCTACCTTTAAAAATTAAATTTCTTTGTAACTCGGGACAGATGCTGTCAGGTATTTTTAGATTAATGGGAACCTTTTTATGATATATATGTCATATATATATCAACTATATGTTTAGATGGAATTTGAATAAGTCTTTTTTTAACTCTTAATAGCTAATTTTGATATAGCTTTTTTTTTTTTCACCTCATTTGATTTTTCTAGGACTTTATAAAGTAGATACCCAAATATTATTCTCAGTTTATGAATGGGAAAACAGGAATACAAATTTAGTGACTCATTGAGTCACTTTAAGCTTTTCTTATTTCTCATCTGTGTGCAAATATTTAAAGGAAAAAAATCCTTCAAAAATAGGTTCTGTGCCTAAGTTCTTTAACTTAATATTTCAAGACAAGAATAAAAGAAGGTCAAATAATAATAATCTTTGGGCTACTAGAAAAATATGTTGAGTAATGACCAACCTTAAATGTTTGGCATCAAAGAGAGAAGAACGAACTATCATTGATTTAGTTTTCTTCAGCAAATTCTCCCCTTCCCATGGGAGATGTGGGGCAGCAGTATATCAAATTTATTTTTATTCTAACAAACATTATCCAACCTCAACATTTTGAAATAGAGGTGATCTTACCTGTGGTTAATAATTAATATACTCTCATTTCTTATTGAATTGTACTCTTTTAGCATATATAACCAATTCCTATCTTTACATAGGAATAGGATTGATATTGATAAATTTCTAAATAATCCTTAAATCTTCTAGCATAGGAGTAGATGGAAGTAATAAAAAGGAGATTGATAAAAGCACTGAAAATAAAATTAGATTATCTCAGATTGGATAAGAATTTGGGTGCTTACTACAGAGGAAAAAAGGTAAGAACAAGGCATTCAGCTTCCTTCAGTTTCCCTTCCCCCAAAAAACCTTTCTGCAATTAAGTGAAAGATTTGGTATTTATTTCTGTTAAATTTCATATTGTGAGCTCATCATTGTACCCTGCTGAGAAAATTTGATTTGTGTTTCTTTTGTGAGTTGTTTTCCTATCAATTGATCATTCATGTATTGAAGATGGTTGTCTTTGAATATTTATTAGCAATTCCTTATATATTTTTTTCTTATTTATCAAAATATTTTCTTTAATAATTTATTTTTCTTTTACTTATATAGGTTTTGTTACATGAAAAATATTTATTTTTATGTAATTAAACATTGATATCTGAGATATTTCTCTGTTCAACTGAGAATATTATCAAGGCTAATTGGATAGAGTAATAGACTTGCTGTCGGGGGCAGCTAGTTGGCACAGTGGATAGAGCACCAGCCTTGAATTCAGGAGGACCTGAGTTCAAATCTGGGCTCAGACACTTAACACTTCCTAGTTGTGTGACCCTGGGCAAGTCACTTAACCCCAGTGGGGGGGGGGGAAGAAAAGACTTGGAGTCAGTAAGACTTGGATTTGTGTTCTGTTTTTGACACTTATTCACTAACAAATCAGTTAATTCTTCCTTTTGCTCATCAGTAAAATAGGGATAATTATACCTGTATCAGCTTCCTCACAGAGTTGATATGAGATTTAAATAAGATGTTTATAAAGTGCTTTCCAAACTTTAAAACAATAATTAAACATTAGATATTATTATTAGCATCAGCACAGTGCCAGACACATAATATAAGGTCATGCTTAATAAATGCTTCTTGAATTGTTACTATAATAATAATTATTATTTCATTATTCTCCACTCTCCTGGAAACTCCTTTACAGGTTTTTTATAATGTTAACAACCTCTGCTGTTTCTGCTTCTTTTCATTTGATGCTTCCTTTTCTGACTCTTTTTTTTTTTTTTTTTTGGTTCATCCTTCATATTATGCTAATTGTGGGTATTCTCTGAACTTAGAACTTGTTCTCTTCTCCTGCTGTTGAATTCCCTCCCTCCCTGGTAACTTCATCAACTCTGGTCATTTTAACTATAATCATATTCAGATACTCACTGTCACACATTCTGTCTCTCTTCCTCCCAACAAGCATATATATTTACATATGTATATTTTTATCTGCTTTTAGTCTTTTCACTTGAGCTATAGTCCTGTTTCACCAATTACCAGTTGTTTGAAAGTAGACATCCCAGAAATATTTCAAATTTGTTATGTCAAGAGCATAACTTCTTATTTTTTCCCCCAAACTCCTATTTTGAACTAGTTTCTATTGAAGGCATTGTCATCCTTCCAGAATCCCAGATGCTTGATCTCAGCATTATTCTTGACTTATATATACAATCATTTGCCAAATTTTACTATTTCTGTATTCTATCTTCAATATTTCTACCTTCATCTCATGTCTTACCTTTTTTCCTCAATATGTGTAGCTACCACTCCAATTTATTCTCTTCTCACCTTTTGCCTAGATTATTTTAATAGTTTCCTACTTGATATTCAGAATATACTTTACATCTTCCCATTCCAGTCCTTCCTACTACACCTGGATCTGACAATGTCACATACCTATTTAGTTAACTCCAGTGGCTTCCTGTTGGTTCTAGGATAAAATATAATCTTTTTTCCTTTAGCTTTTAAAGTCCTTTACAAGTTGGCTTGAATATATCTTTACAACTTCATCCATTATTACCCGCCTCCCCCCCCCCCCCAACACACACACTTTGTGATATGGCCAAACTTTTTTCTCTTCACTCATAATAATCCATCTTCCCTCTTTACACTGTCTCTGCTATATTCTTGAAATAAATTCCTTCCTTTTCTTTATCTTTATTTATTTTATCTATCTTATATTTCTTTATCAATTTATAGTTGATTATTAATTACCCAGAAACTCTGTCTCTCGGGATTTTCATTCCTCTATTAACTTTGATTTGTTCTGATAAGGTTCTTTACTAAAAAACTTTCCATTCTATGTAGTTTGGAATTTATGGGTTATTTGTCATGATTATATCTTAACAAATGTTTCACATTTTTTTTATTAAAGCTTTTCATTTTCAAAATATATGTATAAATAGTTTTCAACCTTCACCCTTGCAAAATCTTGTGTTCTAAATTTTTTCCCTTCCTTCCCCTCTCCCTCCCCTAGATGACAAGTAATTCAGTATATGTTAAACAAGTGCAATTCTTCTATACATATTTCTACACTTATCATATTGCACAAAAAAATCAGATCAATACAGAAAAAATGAGCTAGAAAACAAAATGCAAGCAAACAAAAACAAAAAGAGTGAAAATATTGTGTGGTGATCCACATTTAGTTCCCACAGTCCTCTCTCTGGGTATAGATGGCTCTCTCTATCACAAGATCATAGGAACTGTTCTGGTCATAGCATTGTTGAAAAGAGCCATGCCCGTCAGAATTGCTCATCATTTAATCTTGTTGTTGCTGTGTACAATGATCTTTGGCTTCTGCTTATTTCACTTAACATCAGTTTCATGTAAATCTCTCCCAGGCCTCTCTGAAATCATCCTGCTGATCATTTTTTATGGAACAATAATATTCCATAACACTCATATGCCATAATTTATTTAGCCATTGTGCACTTAGTTTCCAGTTTCTTGCCATTACAAAGAGTGCTGCCACAAACATATTATATAAAGCATATAATCTAAACATTTTCTTAATAATTTAAGATCAGCATCATAAACCTGTTTTAGTAGTCCAATATAGGGACGGATAGTTGACACAGCAGATAGAGCACCAGCCCAGAAATTAGGAGGACCTGATTTCAGATTTGGCATCAGATACTAGTGTGTGACCTTGGGCAAATCACTTAACCCCAATTGCTTTAAAAAATATATTCCAAAGAGATCATAAAAAAGGGGAAAGGACAGACAAGTGCAAAAATGTTTGTAGCAGCCCTTTTTGTAGTTGCAGGGAACTGGAAATTGAGTGGATTTTCATCAATTGAAGAATGACTGAATGAGTTATGGTATATGAATGTTACAGAATATTATTGTTACATAAGAAACGATCAGCAGGATGACTTCACAGAGGCCTGGAGCTACATACATGAACTAATGCTAAATGTAATGAGTAGAAACAAGAAAACTTTGACAAGAGCAACAAGAGGATGATATGATAATCAATTTTGATGAAAGTGACTCTTTTTAACAATGAGATGATTCAGGCCAATTCCAATAGACTCTTGATGGAGTGAGCCATCTGCACCCAGAGAAGATTATGGTATTGAATATGGATCGTAATGTAGTATTTTCACCTTTTTGTTGTTTTGTGTTCTTTCTTTTTTTCTTTCCTTTTTCTTTTCTTGTTCAGCATGATAAATGTAGAAAGGGAGAAAGGGACAGAGGGAGGGAGAAAACATTTGTAACACAAAGTTTTACAATGATGAATGTTGAAAACTATACACATATTTTGAAAATAAAATCTAAAAAAAAAAATAGCATAATATGGATACATACAAGTAGATGGCATAGGACTGAATGGGTACTAACCATAGAAAGTATTACTGCTTTTTTGATCACCTAACAATTTCTCATAAAAGTGAAGAATGTGCAGCATTTTAATCATAAGCCAATGTAATATGCCTGTCTTTTACTTAAATAATTAATTTAAGGATGAAATAGATTTCTGACCTTTCAGAAAAATATAATATTTACTGCTTTTGCCAATGTTTTTTGACTCGGCAGGATTCAATACATTATTTTGTGTATAGCATATAACATGTCTAAAATACTATCTCAGACACTATAAAAGAATACAATAAAACTAAAACATAGAGCCTCTGTCCTTAAGGATTTGATAATCTCTTATAAGATACAGCACATTCAGAGATATTTCAAAGAAGCATGTGAAAAATTATACAAATTCTAGATAACACTGGTTCGTGCTGTCAGCATTAAACTGCAATATCTGGTGGGTCCAGTCATTCTCATTCATTAAAACATATTTATTTCAGTTTCCAAATTATATTCTGATGTTAAAGAAAAATCAAATGTTTGCTTTTCCTGAATTTTTGGCTAGAGGTAAGGTCTTTGCGAGGTGATAATGGAATATGTAATTTTAGTATAGTTGTGAGGAAGAAAGCTTTAAGAAGTGCTGTGTAGTAAGTGGATTCAGCCTGAGCCTTCCATAGCCAGCATGGCTGTATCTCTCCCTCCCTTTCTAAGATTTTCTTGAGCAGTTGAAGATGTCTTTGCCAATGTTTGCGCCTCCATTCTGATGTTCTGCTACTTGTGATTAATCAGTGATTAGTATCTCTGTTACTTCTAACCAATTAACATTTATCGTAGTGGCTAAATAAATCTTTTCTTCTTAGTTCCCCAACATTTTAATGCTAAAATGACAGGCTGCAAAATCTAGATCTTGGATAGTTCATTGAACTGTCCTTTTGCAGAACATATGTGGACCTCAGATGAGGGAGACTTATTACCTCTCCCTTTACAGCACTATTATCTTCTCTCACCAGAATACAGCTGACAACAGTTAGATCAAAAGCAACAGACTTAGGTTTACTACTGCCTTTTGAATAAACATCAATTTCAGCCAGTCAGAGAGGTTCATCTCTACCGTGGGCTTAGCAGATTGGAAGCAATTTCAGAATGTTTACACATGCTTTCTGGAAATGACCTCCTGTCCTCCTCTATATGTAAATTGTATCAGCTGAATATGCCAAAATTCACCTACTCACCAGCCATCCACAGCAAATATTTTAACTGTAAGAGAAGAGGTAGAAATTGAAAAATAAATTTAAAATAGGTGATTTTTAGTACTTTATATAGAGAGATAGTACAAAAGATAGCAAGACATTGAAGCCTAATAAGAGTTGTCATTTTTACAATTCATTTGAGTTTAACATTAGGTTACATGTTAAGAATCTTGGTCAAGGAGCAGCTACGTGGCACAGTGGATAGAGCAGCAGCCCTGAAGTCAGGAAGACCTTAATTCAAATCTTAGCTCTTCCTAGATACTTAGCTTTTCCTAACTATGTGACCCTGGGCAAGTCACTCAACTTCAATTGCCTCAGCCAAAAAAAAAAAAAAGAGAATTTTTGTAACAAAAATTATAGTGAGTGCATTAATCAACATCTGGTTATGAAAAACTATGAGTACTCTAAATATTTGATATCAGCTTTGCCAGGAAAGAAGCAGCAATTCTATTCTACCTGATCTCTGTTTTCACCTTATTGTATGACTTTTTATCTTATTTTTTGTACTCAATATATTAAGACAGCTACATGTATATACATCTGATTTAGAAGAATGCTATGATATATGTAAGGCTTTTGCTATATCCATTAGTACTACCTTTTAATGTTTTTTGGTATATTATAAGTTTATGTTGATTTTTCTTAAAAATTAATAGTTGTGTAGGCATAACTGATTCACTTATTTCTTCCTTTGTTTTTTTCTCCTCATTTGGAAAAAAGGAACAGCATTTTTATATCTACCATACACTAATATCACAAGACTCAAATACATTATCAAATGTTGAGTGCTTTCCAAACCGTAATTCACTATTCTTAACTATACTCAGTTATTCATACTTCATAGAATTTTTGTATTAAAAGTTGCCTTTCAGGTATGTTCTTAAACTATTTATATTTTTTCTATTTAGTTTAAACACTGATTATCATGTCATTATTAGTCGTATTGTGTCCTTATGTTTTGGATGATAATGCTAGATAGTGTGGAGAATGTAGTCTTTTAATCAGTTGGAAGGAATATATTTTGAAATAAACCATCTTCCCTTCACAATCCACATACATAATTGAATTTTATCATCATATATGTTTACTTGCCAAATGGATCAAATTCAGAAAGATCCCTATGAGATTATTTTCTCTTGCCTTTTATATGGCACTACAACTTGGGGTAGAAGCTTGTTGTTAAAAACACAGTTAAAAGACACTATTCTGGTTTTGGCTCTCTATTAGCTTTAACTAGAATGCAAAGATATTTTTAAAAATATGTTTACCTCATCCCTATATTGATTAATATAAATTCTTGGATGGGGTTAATTTTTTTTCCTTTTTTATTATGTATGTATGTATTTTGTTAATTTTTAAAATATTTTTTTATTTTATACTTATAACTTTTTTTTGACAGTACATATGCATGGGTAATTTTTTACAACATTATCCCTTGCACTCACTTCTGTTCCAATTTTTCCCTTCCTTCCATCTATCCCTTCCCCTAGATGACAGGTAGTCTTATACATGTTAGATATGTTATAGTATGTCCTAGATACAAATATATGTGTGCAGAACCAAATTTCTTGTTGCACAGGAAGAATTGGATTTGGAAGGTTAAAATAACCTGGGAACAAAAACAAAAATGCAAACAGTTTACACTCATTTCCCAGTGTTCCTTCTCTGGGTGTAGCTGATTCTGTCATTCATTGATCAGTTGGAACTGAACTAGATCTTCTCTTTGTCAAAGATATCCACTTCCATAAGAATACATCCTCAAAAAATATTGTTGTTGAAGTGTATGATGATCTCCAGGTTCTGCTCATTTCACTCAGTATCAGTTCATTTAAGTTTCTCCAAGCTTCTCTGTATTCATCCTGCTGGCCATTTCTTACAGAACAGTAATATTCCATAACATTCATATACTATAATTTACCCAACCATTCTCCAATTGATGGGGATCCATTCATTTTCAAGTTTCTAGCCACTATAAAAAGGGCTCCCACAAACATTTTGGCACATACAGGTCCCTTTCCCTTCTTTAGTATTTCTTTGGGATATAAGTCCAGTAGTAGCACTGCTGGATCAAAGGGTATGCACAGTTTGATAACTTTTTGGACATAATTCCAGATTGCTCTCCAAAATGGTTGGATTCCTTCATAACTCCACCAACAATGCATCAGTGTCCCAGTTTTCCCACATCCCTTCCAACATTCATCATTTTTTCCTGTCATCTTAGCCAATCTGACAGGTGTATAGTGGTATCTCAGAGTTGTCTTAATTTGCATTTCTCTGATCAATAGTGATTTGGAACACTTTTATGAGTGGAAATAGTTTCAATTTCAATGTCTGTTCATATCCTTTGACCACTTATCAATTAGAGAATGGCTTGATTTCTTATAAATTAGAGTCAATTTTCTACATATTTTGGAAATGAGGCCTTTATCAGAACCTTTAACTGTAAACATGTTTTCCCAATTTGTTACTTCCCTTCTAATCTTGTTTGCATTAGCTTTGTTTGTACAAAAGCTTTTTAATTTGATGTAATCAAAATTTTCTATTTTGTGATCTCTAGTTCTTCTTTGGTCACAAATTCCTTCCTCCTCCACAAGTCTAAGAAGTAAACTATCCTATGTTCCTCTAATATATTTATGATCTCATTCTTCATGCCTAAATCATAGACCCAATTTGATTTTATCTTGGTATGTGGTGTTAAGTGTGGGTCCATGCCTAATTTCTGCCATACTGATTTCCAGTTTTCCCAGCAGTTTTTGTCAAATAATGAATTTTTATCCCAAAAGTTGGGATCTTTGGGTTTGTTAAACACTAGATTGCTATAGTTATTGACTATTTTGTCTTGTGAACCTAACCTATTCCACTGATCCACTAATCTGTTTCTTAGCCAATATCAAATGGTTAGATCAGGTACAGTTAGGCCACCTTCATTTGATTTTTTTTTTTTTTCATTAATTCCTTTGAAATTCTCGATCTTTTGTTCTTCCATATGAATTTTGTTATTATTTTTTCTAGGTCATTAAAATAGTTTTTTGGGAGTCTGATTGGTATAGCACTAAGTAAATAGATTAGTTTAGGGAGTATTATCATCTTTATTATATTTGCTCGGTCTATCCAAGAGCACATAATGTTTTTCCAATTATTTAAATCTGACTTTATTTTTTGTGGCAAATATTTTGTAATTTTGCTCATATAATTCCTAACTTTTCCCAAATATTTTATACTATCGACAGTTATTTTGAATGGAATTTCTCTTTGTATCTCTTGCTGTTGGATTTTGTGGTAATATATAAAAATGCTGAGGATTTATGTGGATTTGTTTTGTATCCTGCAACTTTGCTAAAGTTGCGAATTATTTCTAATAGCTTTTTAGTAGAATCTTTGTGGTTCTTTAAGTATACCATCATATCATCTGCAAAGAGTGATAGTTTGATTTCCTCATTACCTACTCTAATTCCTTTAATCGCTTTCTCGACTCTTATTGCCGAGGTTAGTGTTTCTAATAGTGTTGAATAGTAATGGTGATAGTGGGCAATCTTGTTTCACTCCTGATCTTACTGGGAAAGGTTCCAGTTTATCCCCATTACATATGATGCTTACTGACGATTTTAAATATATGCTCCTTATTATTTTAGGGAATAGTCCATTTATTCCTATACTCTCGAGTGTTTTTAGTAGGAATGGATGTTGGATTTTATCAAATGCTTTTTCTGCATCTATTGAGATGATCATATGGTTTTTGTTAATTTGGTTATTGATATAGTTGATTATGCTAATAGTTTTCCTAATATTGAACCAGCCCTGCATTCCTGGTATAAATCCTACTTGGTCATAGTGTAATGGGATGATTTTCTGTAATATTTTTGCTAATATTTTATTTAAGATTTTAGCATCAATATTCATTAGGGAGATTGGTCTATAATTTTCTTTCTTTGTTTTCAACCTACCTGGTTTAGGTATCAATACCATATCTGTGTCATAAAAGGAATTTGATAGGACCTTCAATCCCTATTTTTTCAAATACTTTATATAACTTTGTGGTTAATTGTTCTTTAAATGTTTGGTAGAATTCACATGTAAATCTATCTGGTCCTAGGGATTTTTTCTTAAGGAATTGGTTAATAGCTTGTTCTATTTCTTTTTCTAAGATGGGACTGTTTAACCAATTTATTTCTTCCTCTGTTGAACTGGGCAAACTATATTTTTGAAGGTATTCTTCCATTTCATTTAAGTTATAGAATTTATTGGCATAAAGTTGGGCAAAATAACTCCTAATTATTGCTCTAATTTCCTCTTCATTAATGACGAGTCTTCCCTTTTCATTTTTAAGACTAACAATTTGATTTTCCTCTTTCCTTTTTTAAATCAGATTTACTAAGGGTTTGTCTATTTTGTTGTTGTTGTTTTTTTCATAGAACCAACTCATAGTTTTATTAACTCAATAGTTTTTTTACTTTCAATTTTATTAATCTTTCCTTTTATTTTTAGAATTTCAAGTTTAGTGTTTGTCTGGGGGGTTTTTAATTTGTTCCTTTTCTAGCATTTTTAGTTGCAAGCCCAATTCATTGACCTTCTCTTTCTCTATTTTATGCAAGTAGGCCTCTAGAGATATAAAATTTCCCCTTTATTACTGCTTTGGCTGCATCCCACACAATTTGATATGACTTCTCATTATTGTCATTTTCTTGGGTGAAGTTCTTTAGTAAGAGATTATTTAGCTTCCAATTATTTTTTGGTCTATTTTCCCGTGGCTTTTTATTGAATGAAATTTTCATTGTATTGTGGTCTGAAAAGGATGCATTTACCATTTCTGCCTTACTGCATTTGAGTTTGAGCTTTTTATGTCCTAATATATGGTCAATTTTTGTATAGGTTCCATGAACTGCTGAGAAGAAAGTGTACTCCTTTCTGTCTCCATTTTGTTTTCTCCAAAGATCTATCATACCTAATTTTTCTAGTATTCTATTTCCCTCTTTGACTTCTTTCTTATTTATTTATTTATCTAATTCTGAGAATGCAAGGTTGAGTTCTCCCACTATTATAGTTTTGCTGTGCATTTCTTCTTGCAGATCTCTTAATTTGTCTTTTAAAAATTTAGATGCTACACCAGTTGGTGCATATATGTTTAATATTGACATTGCTTCATTATCTATGCTACCGTTTAGCAAGATATAGTGCCCTTCCTTATCTCTTTTAATTAGATCAATTTTTGCTTTTATTTGATCTGAGATGAGGATGGCTACCCCTGCTTTTTTGGCTTCACCTGAAGCATGGTAGATTCTGCTCCAGCCTTTTACCTTTATTCTGTATGTATCACCCTGCTTCAGGTGTGTTTACTGTAAGCAACATATTGTAGGATTCTGGCTTTTAATCCAGTCTGCTAACTGCTTCCTCTTTATGGGGGAGTTTACCCCATTCACATTTATGGTTAAAATGACTAATTCTGTATTACTTGCCATCTTTTTAACCCCTGCTTATGTTTTTCTCCTTTCCTTCCCCCTTACTCCCTCCCCAGAATTTCTCCCAGTCAAAGTGCCATTTATGTAATAATGTTTTAAAGAAAAAAAGGAAGAATAGAAAAAAATTTAGCAAAACTAATCAATATATTGAAGAAATCTAAAAATATATGCAATTTTCCACCCTCTTGGACCTTCTGACTGTGCCAAGGAGTAAGTGTGGGAGTGTCTTCCCTTTTCTCTCCTTTGAGGACATAGGTTTTTTTTTGTTGTTGTTTGTTTTCAGTTTTGCAACATTTGGTTTAATATTTTGTCATTTTAAAAATTTACATTGTTGTAATTATTCTTTTCTTGACTCCACTTATTTCATATTCTGCATAGATCTTTGCATCCTTTTTCTATATTCATATTTGTTTCCACATGGTATATTAATTACACATTATATTTTGTTTAGCTGTTCCCCAATTGCTGAGCATTTACTTTGTATTTAATTTTTTGATATCACAGAAAAGGTTGCTACAAATATTTGGATATATTCAGGATTATTAGGGATAAAGGTTTCTTGAAAAAATTCAGCCTTTAGCTGATGGCAGCCATAGAACCTAGGAGTCAGTGGTGAGGATGAAGCCAGTTGCAAACACAGGGGACACCTTGTAAAAATAGAGTTGGAAAATGGGAGTGTTGTGTGCCAGGGACAACAAGGAAGCCAATGTCACTGGGTTGCAGAGTATATGAAAGAGAATAAGGCGGAAGGAAACTAGAAAAGCCAGATGATGAAGGTCTTTAAAAGCCAAACTGAGTTTTAAAATGTCTTATCTTGGACACTTCCTTTGGAAAATTTTGGGAGTGATAGTATGTGAAGAGTTTAGTCATTTGACTTAAATTTTCAATTTGATATATAAAAGGGTTGTACTGAGAGATAGCTGTGCC